>NW_017308343.1:167548-182143 GCF_000935625.1 Nanorana parkeri | reverse complement strand
TAATTAATTACATATACATATACACATACACATACATATACACATACATATACACATACATATACACATACATATACACATACATACATACATACATACATACATACATACATATATATATATATATATTTCTATTAAAACATAGGCAAACGGTTCCATCTTCCAAAAACTGCAAAAAAGAGGCTTTACTGCCAGAAGTTATCAATTCACCTCACAAATCTCCCTCTCAGAGCAAAAGATAGTACCAACCGAAAACTATCAAAATGACACTCTGAAGGAGGAGCTTATGTAACGATTGCCTAACAGTCGATAAACGGCCAAAAAATCTTTGTGAATTGCACTTCTGTACATATTTACCGATTAGGCTTGTTAAAATAAGGATTGACATGTTAAACAACAAGCTTCATGATAAAATATCACTTCAGTGAAGAGAGGCATAGAATTGGTGGATTGTCCAAGCATTAAATCATTTGGTGAATTGCACAAGCTTAAATATTGTGCGATATCTATTAAATAACAAGTGGAATCAGGAAAAAAAGCTTTGTGAAATAAACCCTTTGTATATGTATGATCATTTTTAAAAAAAGTTTAAAAACCTACATTAAAGAACAACCAAGCATAAACTGACCCTAAACGCATTATAGTTTTCCTGTAGCAACTGTGGTAAATTTTCAGATATTTCTTTTAAAAAGTATATGTCAAGCCAAAAGCTTTTTAGGGATGTTTAGATGGGGGGTTACAACCAGTGAGATTTTTACTGCTTTTTTGGGGTATTCATTAGAGAGATTGCTCGCTTCCTGTCTGGCTAACACCATTTTAATCAGACAGGTGAAAGGAACTGTCCAACAGCAACACAGACGCAAATAAAAATGCTTTTCTTTAGTAGAGTAGGGGAAGGATAGAACCCCTGACAGTTTTATTTCTGCTGTGTCTCTGTTGTAGATTTTGTTACCAAACTGTTGGTTAATCTGTGTACTGGAGCCCTGAATAGCAGTAAACACCAAACAGGTAACCCTTCCATACTCTATCCAGAAATCTTTTTGGCTTTACTTACACTTTATTTAAGTTATGAATCAACAGGCTGCATAGGGACAACATTTCATATCACTTCATTTACACAATGCCAACAAAGAACATTTGAACATTTCCCACATGGGTAAATTCCACAAGTGCTTCATCCTATAACAGTAATAGCTCAAACATGGCTGCTTATGAAATGGCTATAGCTCACACCAGATTGTTGCTGTACAGGCATATTTGGTAAGGTAGAGAGCAAAGAGTGAGAGGTAAGAGTGTATTGCCCCACAGCAACCAATTATTTTAGCCCAGTACACCAAAATCCGATTGAATGGCGTCGTATACTTTGCACATTAGCATTGCACTCATCACACTCATTTATTCAGCATTGTACTGGTTTATTCAGAAAAAACCAGGGAAGTCAGCATTTGGGAATTTATCAAAACTGGAGCAGAGAAAATCTGAAGCAGCTGTGCTTGACAACCAATCAGCTTCTCTCTTCAGTTTGTTCAGTTAAGAGTTGAAAATGAAAGAGAGAAGCTGATTGGTTGTCATGCACAGCTGCTCCAGATTTTGTCTGCTTTTGATAAATTCCCCTCTAAGTTTGTTAAGCTATCATCCAAATTTTGCTATCAAAGCCATTACCTGTTATAGTGTCGCCAGGTTTGAAACTGTTACTAGATGCTGTGATGACAAAAAGGGCTGCTGATGACTGGGGACCATTATTCCCATGTACTGGAAGCATGGTTTCACAGGAGGCACTAATTTGTCCACTTGGATACCCAAATACGGCAACCAGACATCCGGCAAGATAAAAGAGCAGCATGAATGCGTGTCCCATGTCTTCCTGGAAATACAAAAAAAGATTGTATTTATAGATAACAACCCTCTCATACTAGACAACCCTCTCGTAACAATCTTCTCAAATTGTTACTCCGCACTGTAAGAAGGTAATTTGTGGCTAAATGCCAGTAACCCCAACGTGGCTAGACACCTTATCCTGCTTGATCTCAGCAGGCTTATCTATTTTAGCAAATTACATGTACTATAAAAGGCATTGTTTTCTGTTTTATTAAAATGTAACTCATTATATGGCTATTAGGATTGTACTTTTAGACTTGCTATTACATTCAATATTGTTTTTATCAAGCTTTAAACAATAACATGAATTTTAATGTCAGTTGGGAACTGTATACACTTCACTTTTGTTACTTGACATCAACATAGTACAGTGAAAACATAATGGTTTTTCTGACTGCTACTTGCAATGCAATTGCAAACAAGAAGCACTATGGTCCCCTTATGTGAAGCCTAAAAAATACTGGAAAACCAACAGGACCACATAGAATTCTGGTAAAATGCTGGTACTAAAAACATTCAACGCAATCAGTGGAGTAGGAATTAGTGCTGGCTGAGTCAAAGATATCAAACGCCCTTGCTCTGGGGGGCGGGGCAAGCAAGTTATGCCACAGTTCAGCCACCTATATCTCCAAGTAGAGTACCAGTGTATCAGCACCTGGAGTGGGAGCAGAGTGTAGTGCATGAAGCCAGCCAGTTCCTAGTGCTGGAGAAGATACATCTTTGGGCCTCAGCAGCTGATGGACTACTGCACAGTGTAGAGTCTGGACAGTGATTACTTCAGGACATTGTGGTACAATTATATAAAGGACCATTTGCTGAGAGGGTACAGTGTCTGGTGATCCTGATACTTTAACTAACAGAGTACTGAACTGCAGTGAATGTCTGAGACCAGCAAGAAGGGCTGTGTTGTGCCACTAGGGCTATGATGTGTCATTAACTTCTTGCCAGTCAAACCGTATAAGACACATGCCTGAGTCACACACACTAAAAGGTGGCTACTTCTCTCTTAAAGCCAAGGTTTGTGTGGCCCATTTACCCATAGTTGCTCAAAGGGGTTGCTATGTAATTGAGTTCTCTTTGACCCTTTAGCCTCTCTACTTGGCACACTAATTTTCTATATGTAGTGTCCAAAATTTTAATTAGGACCCTCCCATCTTTAGCTACATCAATGAATTGGGGTTGATTTACTAAAGGATCAGAGGCTGTTTACTGTATATGGCAATGGTGTTTGGAGAACCTGTGTTTAATTTGAATACCCAGTCAGGTGTAAAGGAAATAAAATAAAAGATTTTTGCTGCGACATGATTGGCTATTTGAAGCTTATACAGTTCCACCTTGTTTCATAAAATCAGTAAACATTAGCTTTGCTAAGTGAACAGCCCCTACTCCTAATAAATCAGTTCCATTGCTTCTTTAGGACAGACATGAACCGACAAATGCCTGTCTGATATCATATAATGTATCTAGGTATACTTTTTTGAGAAATATATGGCAAATTCAGCACATAAACACAGAGAAATCATGTTTTTAAACTGAAAAGCAGCAATGGCATTTGTGCTGATCTGTTTAAAACAAGCAAAAAGGGAAAGGTGCACATGGCCAGGGCAAAACGATTTAAAAGGGTCCCCAGTACACCTTAAGCTAGCCAGCAAATACAATCTAATTCTGTTTTAGCTAACCCAGGTTAAAATCAGAGTTTTTAGTTGCAAACTTTTTCAAATACATGTGGAAGTCACCCTGCTGTGTCAAGGCACCTCTGATAAGTGTAGCCCCTGAAGTACGGTATACATGGTTAGAACTTTTGAAAGAACCATTTCAATTATGGAGCATTCGGTTGACTTTCTAATCGCTGATGCAGTGAACTCGATGACTGATTTAGACCACAGTGATGAAAAAATTCGAAGGGGCATGTTGGAAAATTTTCCTCGATGGAAAGGTGAATGTGGTTTTCACTCGGAAAAATCCATTCATTCCAAAACCAAATGGTAAATAAAAACTAAAATCAAACACTGCAGTGGTGAATATAACTGAACAAAACGCCACTTGCGACATTTCAATAACTTTTAAAAAAATAGTAAACAATCCGATGCGCCAGGATGTCATATAAGCACTGTACCTCCAAGCGCACACCAGCAGCCATGCGTTCAGCACAGGGTACAGAAACACACTAGAAGCCCAAACATCGCCTTTACAAGCCAGCGGAAGACTTCCAGTGTGTGTCTGCACCAAATCCAATATAAAGTCACGCTGATCTGTTTGAAAATAGAAAAAGGGAAATGTGCACCAAGGTCTGTATGTAACTAGTTATTGTATAATGGAATCATGCTATGTTTAGATACATGACAGTTTTAAAAATAGTATTAAGGGTGTTCCCAGCACACTTTCATGCTAGCCAGCAAAAAAGAAAATCCGCTTCATCTGTTTTGCTGCATATTCAAATGTTTTGTATGTTTGAGTAGCTGAAACAGATTTGTTCTTTTTTTTTTCCTTTTGCAGGCTAGTTTGACAGTATGCTATTAACACCCTTAGTACTATTTTTGTGTTTAAACATTGCCTCATTACACTTACACAATAACTAGTTGCATACTTTTTCCTGAAACCATCATGTCTGTTTCTTCTCTAAAAATATTCTGACAAATAGTCCTTAAATACTAACAATAAATAAACAATAAATAACAAAACAATAAACAATAAACACACAACGCAAAGCACAGATGAAGGCTTACCTATAATACGATGTTACTGATCTTAAATTCTGTAGAATGTCAGTACAGAGCAGCGCTGAACAATAAAGAAAGAGAGCGATATACTCCACTCCTCCAGCACCAATGTTGTCTCTCGTAGAGGTAATTATAGAAATTATATGCAGGTTGTGCGAGTTCTCCTTCACTTAGCCAGGAGTGGTATATGTAAATGAAGGTGTGATGCAAGTGCTGGGTGTAACCATAGAATTTGTGTCTCCTTTCTTTCACAAATTGCTCTCTGGTTAAAGGTGCCCATACGTCATTGTTCAATTTTTTTTGTCCCGTCATCGCACCCTTGTTCAATTTTAGTTTTTTTAAAAACTTACTTCCACATTAAGTAATTTACCTTATCTTTTTTATATTTAGACACCTTGGAGGTCCTGTCTGTCCTGTCTGTTTAATTTAAAAACTCAGTGTTAAGGTGCTTATATAAAGGAATTTTTCATTTTTAATGTTTCATTTTAAGTGATGTTAAATCGCTGCTCCTTTAAAAATTGTATTTTTTAAACGTGTTTTTTTCATTGATACATGTCCCCCAGGGCAGTACCCTGAATAAATATATATAATCAGACTTCTGTGTTATATATATATATATATGTATATGTGTGCGGCAGGGAAGTAGCTGTGAGACATGATTGGGCAGAGTCATCGTGACTTTGCCCAATCATGGCTCTATATTTGTACTGAGCCCTGATTGGCACAGTCTTGCACCTGACCTGCGGTCAGGTGCAAGACTGTAGCCAATTATCGTTTCGGACGGCGCAGTGCATTGTGGGATGTCCCGCGGTCGAACAGACCGCGGACATCCCATAATGTTCGGCGTCCAGCGTGCATTAGAACATGGGGTTTTTATTTTTTACTATATAATGAAAAAAGGACCAACATTTTTTTTTTAAACCATGTTCTCCCTACGTTATGTTATAAAACATTTATTATTACCCAATTTTTTGACAAAATATAAAAGACGGGGTCACGTCGGGTGAATAGACACCAAACATGTCAAGCTTTAAAATTGCATGCGCTCATAAAATCGCAAAAAAACTACCATGCCTAAAATTGGCCATAGGCGATGCACACTACAGGGATATACAAGCGATTGGTCGGTTATAGAGCCTGCTGAACGCTTTAATAAAACAGCCAGTAATGGCTGTTAACCTTCCCGTTAGGGGGCACACATGAGCACAAAAAAAAAAAATCACGTACATGTACGTCCACCCGCCGGGAATGATCCGCCGTCCGCCCGTAATTTTACGATGGGCGGACGGCAAGGAGTTAATGTGGAAGAACGTTTAAGAAAAAAAAAAAAATATGCCAATCTGCATGCTTAATATGGCAGAAGAGATTGTGTTTGTCTCTTCTGCCATAAAAGTTTAATTCTGGTATTCAGCAATTTTTGATTCCTTTTTTATTCCTGTACACTGAGCCACGCATTCATAGCTCAGTGCATAAACTCAGCATGACAAGGTGAAGTAACTCCCATGCGCATGCTCAGGATTTACGTCATCAGGTCCCGGCCAATAAAGCAGCCGAAGACTTAAAACCTAGAAGAAAATTCGGGTGAAGCAGGCCATACACCTATAGATTTTCTGCAGAGTTTCTATGGTCAGATGGAAAAAGTGTATCAGATTCCTCCTTGCATTTTATGGAACTAAACAGAAACTCAACAGCCCCCACCAAATTATAAAACTATACATCCAAAGTGCTGTGTAGGATAAACTAACAAGATCTGCAGAGTATATGGCTTATTTGTCATTTTTCTTTTAATTTCAGCTTTAGAATTAGTACTTGTGTGTGACAAATTTCTTTTTAATCTGAAGTTATAGCAATACAATTTTGTGTCACTTGTCTCTATTTGCAGTGTGACTTTAATGACTTGATTAACCCACCCTGTGACTTTAGCTGTAATTTATTATAGTTGCATGCTGCTGCGGTGCTAATAGCTCAGAGGTTAAGGAACTTAATAGGGTCAAAGGCTTAGAAAATAAATAATTTAGAAATTTAGGATCGGTAGGCATTTTTAATCTTTGCTAGTAAATGCGAGGCTGTGGAGTATCATATTACCACATTGAAATCCTGAAAGTAAACCTGTCATGAAAAACCTATGAAGGCTGCCCTGGAACAATTATACAGAAGAGGAAAGTTGGGGAAAAATCTAAAGTTCTTACCTGTATACCTATTTGAGCTCAGTAACTTAAAGTGACACAAAAACAAAATACTTTAAAAAATGTATCTTATTTGTGTATCATTGCGTGTTATGGAGCGCAAAATACGGTATTTGTTTACATTCGGGCAAGATCTGTCATTTGATCTAAGAGTTTGTCGCGAGCGGTCAGGTCAGTGGACGGCGGGTGTCGTTCATTTGTGATTGACGCTGGATTACATTGCTGGACGATGTTATTGAGGGTGGATTGCATTGTTGGATTTTTTTTTTTTTTTAAATAAAGGAATTGTCAAAAAAGGTCTTTTGTTTTTTTGTTCAATAAAAGGTGTGGTGTGTTTATTTACATTTTACATTTCTGTTTAGTGAATGAGTAGGGATAACAACTACCCTTTTCTCATCCACAAGGTGAAGCGGCATTCGGATGCCCCCTTTATGAAAGGGGGCACCCAAATGCAAATGAGCCCCCCTGCCTGCAGACCCCCACAACCACCGGGCCACGGCTGTGAGGAAGAGGCCCTTGTCCTCATCGGCATGGGACAAGGTGCTTTTCTAGGGGGTTCTGGTATGGGTCTGGTCTGTTATGACTTTTAGGGGGAACCCCACCCATTTATTTTTCTTTTTACTTTCCCACCTAACATTCCCACCAGACCTAAAGAGTCTGGTATGAATTGAGAGGGAACCCCACGCTGTTTTCTTTTTCTCTGTTTACATTACAGTTTTCATTCTCTTTGCTACCTCGGAGGTAGCGAACAGAATGACTGAGCTGAATGCTGCTCAGCAGCATTCGGCTATTCACTCTCTGCTGTTTGGCCCCTTTGAAAATAGGAGTGAACAGCGGAGAATGAACTGCCAAACATTCTGCTTTAATTTTATCGCTATGTAGGGGGCCACTGAAGATCCACAGGCAGGATATCCCATTTTAGCAATAATTCTACCCACCATACCAGCAAAGAAGCATGTCCACACAAACAGAAAGTAGGGACTATGTGGGCATAACAGAAAAAGGGATATTGTTGACACTAAAATCAATGTATAACATGGGCACTGATGAAAAAAAAAATGAATGACAGAGTATATAAAAAAATGCTAGATGCCAAGGCACAAGGTTGTTATATTATGTACAACCCAGTGTGGCTGTGAACAGGGTTGAATTTTTTTCCTTTGTGCATTATAGACCCTGCTTTACAGTGAGGCCCCTAGTGGGAGTCATCTCAAGCTCTCTCTACACCTTTCCACATTCCACCTTACTTACATAAATAGCTGTTTCTTGCAGCCGAAAGCCATTATGGGTTGGGGCAAGGAGTCTTTGCCAAGGACAGTAACCTGATCTCTAAGATCAGCATCTATGACAGAGTTTTCATAATGGCAGCTTACGGCAACTTTTTAAAGAAACCTTGAATTTAAAGAAAGAGCCGTGACTTTCCCTAGAGTAGGGTGGGAGGTGATCAGGTGATCCTGATAGGTGGAAACTTGTAATGTATTTTGAGGAAAAATGATATAGAAGGAAAAGCAGTGATTTCCTCAGAAGCCCGATGAGCAGTGATCTCCGCTATGTGTGGGTATAAACTGTAAATAGAGTATGTACCCTGTCATCGCCACTTTCTCAGTAACCTGAAAAGAAATGATAAATTGCAATGTGACTACCTTTCTTTAATACCTTTCTATGCAGTCATAAGATCGCAAAAGCTCCGGCTCTCATTCTCTGCGCGGCTGGTGGGAGTGAACTCTCTCACAGCCTGCAAAGACTTAGGGGTCTATTCACTAAGCTGTCAACGGCAGCTGTTCAGCTATTCACTTCAGGCTTGTACGGCTGAAATCAGCCATACATCGGGTGGCATTCGGCTCGGCTATTTTGCCCGGTACCTCTGTGGTACCGAGCAGAATAGAAAAATAGTTTAAAAAGTAGAAAAAAAAATAGAAAATGATTGTGCTGTCACAGCTAGCTCCGCCCAACTGTTTTCTATTGGCCGGGCGGTTCAGCTGCCGTCAAACAAACACATTAAAAAAAATCACCATAGGAATGATTGACAGCAGCAGTGGGCAGGCGCAATAGCTAGTTTGCTATTGCAAATTGAAATAGCCAATAGGAATCTAGCTGTGCATTCCTATGATGATTTTTTTTTTTTATTCTGACGGCCGCCAAAGGCTCCGATGTCAGAAGAAAAAAAAAACAAGCAGGGAAAGGTTTACTCTGCCCGATCGAGCAGTGTGAACCTTACTGGGAGAAAGTGTTTCTCTCCCGGGCGGCTGGGAGCCGTATTAGACTCCCAGAGCGTCCGGGAGAGTAATGACAGATGGCGTCTCTGGTTACCTGGTAACCAGGAACGCCATCTGTCATTACACACTGAGAACATGGAGAGTCGCTGTGATATCATAGCGGCCGGCTGGGTTCTCAGTGTGTAATGACAGCGTCCCTGGTTACCTGGTAACCAGGGACGCTGATCTCTCTGCAAGTGGTCATCTTATGGCTGGCTCCGCCCAGCTGTCAGAAGCAGGCTGTCGGCCGGCCAGCTTCGGCTTTCACCTCGGCTCAGTCGAGCCGAGGCATATGCCTTCGGCTCGACTGCGCCGCTCGGCCAACTTCGGGAGCTGTACGGGCTATAGTGAATAGCCCGTACAGCAGCCCTTCAGTTTTACATTGCATTTTACTATAAAAAGTATGCAGGGCAATGGGAAGGCAACATTTAGAAGTTGGTTTATAGGTTAGCCTTCCTTCTACTTTAACTTCAGAAAGTTAGTTGGTAGAGTTAGGGGGCTGTTTTTAAGGGTTATGTTAAGGGTTAGATGTTAGGGTAGGCTTAATTTTATTGGTTAATTGCTAAACTTAGTTTAGGGGTTAAGTGTTTAAGTGTTACAGGGTAGATTGTATTATCAGCTAATTTCAGGACAAAAAGATTAGGTATTAAGGTGGCAAACAATGTAGGTATAGGTGAGTGTCCTGTGTGAAATTCATGCATTTAAAAAAATGCAGCAAACTGGGATAAAAAACATATTTACACTACCTTAAATAAAGTTCCTTCTTCTGTTTCTCTGTACTGAACAAAAAGGAATAAGCCAAATATTGGTTAAAATACATTTTGGCCAAAAAAAACTGAAAGTCACAGGTTTACATACTGGAGAAAATAGACTGTTCACCTTAGTCAGGCAAGGTCTGCATTGACTCTGGCACACCTGCATTTGCTGTGCGGTCACACTGTCCCTTCATCTCCAGAGACCTGTATCCCTGCCCATTCCTAATTCAGTCCCTATATACTGATCCACAAAACCAAGAGTTTACGATTCCTGGTGATCCAGTGCCCTAATCGCGACACTCTAGAACTCTTTACCACAATCTGTCTGTCCCTAAAGACTCATCTCTTCAGGGAAGCCTATCCCACCTCAACCTAACCACTGAACTATCATGTTCTCAAACAATTCATCCCCTCGCAGCTACCTCCTCATGTATCACTGGCCCCTCCCTTTTAGGCCCCGTTCACATTAAGCGATTTATCGCGCGATTTTTGTAGCGATATCGCTCATATTTCCGCACTATATCGCTCTATGTAGCTTCACCAATACAATTCAATGTAGCTGTTCACATCTCGTCGCTCAATGTCGCTCAATATCGCTCAATATCGCTTGTAGCTCGTCGCTGGTAGCTTGTCACTTCTACATGACCCTTTTTTAGAGCGATTTTGAGCGATATTGCTCCTGATTGCATACAGCCCAATAGGAAGATGTCGCGCGACACGTCGCTCAATGTCGCTCAATGTCGCTCGTCGCTCAATGTCGCTCAAAGTCGCGCGATTTGCATGTCGCTCAGTGTGAATGGGGTCTTAGATTGTAAGCCCTCACGGGCAGGGCCCTCCTTACCATCTTGTCTTGAATTGTATTGTAATTGTAATGTCTTCCTTATATTGTAAAGCGCAGCGCAAACTGTTGGCGCTATATAAATCCTGTATTATAATAATAATAATAAGAGAATGTGTTACAAGCAGTCGGTATACATGATGCTTTGGCAACTGTGTGCTGCCCTGGCAAACTTAGGACAATGCTCTACAGGAAAACTGCGTGTTATTCATTTAATATCCCCAAAACTGTCATTACCCAAACAGGCTGTCATAAAATGACATAGAGTGACATTCGTTCCAGGTTAAACGTGTGCTTACTTGTATTACGCAGAACAAGTACATACCAGAGAAAAGGGATGCTGAGTCATGCCACATTGTTTCTGGTGTGATATATGATATACATTTGCTACAGCTATTGCTTAAGCGTGAAACGTAATGCACACTGTCAGATGATAACACAGGTTTGAAAGACACTCCTAAAAAAATGTATCATTGCTTGGTAAGGGTTTATTCAGTTTTTAGGTACTCCTGGCAAAATATTACAAAAGCAATAGCATTCGGAGTGCACATGAACTCAATTTTCCCATGGCGCATCCCTGTCAGTCCTAATTCTTGCCATTCATACAGTCGCCTTTCAACCACAAACATTTAAATTGCCATTCTTCAATCACCAGAAACAAAGGAAGCAATTGTGATGTTTAGCCAATAGAAAACAATTAAGCTGACACAAAATTATCTAGTGGGGGCTAGCATAAAGCTTAGCATACGCCGTGGCACCCTGGTTGGGAAAGATGGTTTTGGTATCCTAATCTGCCTTCAAATTTTCTATGTAGATTCTCCACTTTGCAACGAAGCAAGTAAGGAGCCTTAGTTAAATGTATTGGATAACACACTGCTTGCCCTTCCACCCCCCAAAAAAAAGTCACACACCCTAATATTTTGTTGAACCACCTTTAGCTTTGATTACGGCACGCATTCACCATGGCATCATTTCAGTAAGCTCATGCAATGTCACAACATTTATTTCCATCCAGAGTTGTATTAATTTTTCACCATGATCTTGCAGTGATGATAGGAGAGTCGGAGCACTGCGTGAAGTTTTCTCCAGCACATCCCAAAGATTCTCAATGGGGTTAAGTTCGGTGGTGGCCAATCCATTTGTAAAAATTATGTTCTCCTGCTCCCTGAACCACTCTTCCACAATTTGAGCCTAATGAATCCTGGCATTGTCATTTTGGAATATGCCCATTGTGCCATCAGGGAAGAAAAAATCCATTGATGGAAAAACTTGGTCGTTCACTATATTCAGGTAGGCAGCTGACCTCATTTTATGGAGAAGTAACACTGCTAAACCTAGACCTGATCAATGAAAACAAGCCCAGATCATAGCACTGCTTGATATCTAGGTGGTGACTTTTTTTTGGCCAGGCAGTGTTTTTATAGTGTCTTATCTGTATGATCATTAAATATATATGTCTAAAATGGAGAGTGCTGAAAAAAAGAACATATAGGAGTGTAGTAGGTTTGACGAAATTCCCATAGAACATGTCATACATTGCTTAATTTCTAACTAGAAATATACATCATAAAACAAATAAAATAATCACTCAATTACAAACTGGAAATACATGAAATAACATGCTCAGTGATAAATCACTGTGTATCGATGTCAATCTCTTTTCCTTCCATGTTGTTTAAGAGTGGCCCCTATCCATTCTGACATTTGTAAGTGTTTATACTGCATACTTTGTTACTAGCCAACCATGAAACAAACTCCAGGTTGCACTATTTGTCTTCAATCATCCAACTCATTGGGGCTACATGGGGAGTATTATAAATTCACCATGCAATGTGAATGTTAACTTAGTGAATACAGTAATGCTGTTTACTTTGAAAACCTATTCACATGCAAAGGATTTTAAAAAAAATGAATTTTTTCTTGTGCGCAACTAACAGGGTTATTCAGAAAAGGGTGAAGACTTTGGAGAAGACAGGAGAAGTGAACAATCTAGGACAACATAGCTGAGCTGAAAAGTGAGCAGAATTGGGGAATTTTTCAAGTTCAGCTATGTTGTCCTAGATTGTTCACTTCTCCTGTCTTCTCCAAAGTCTTCACCCTTTTCTGAATAACCCTGTAAATGATTTAAGCAAACTCAGCTTTTTAAAAAGTGAACATCCATTTTTACTAAGTGTACGCTCATTACTCCTTTAGTAAATCAACGTCAAAGACTTGCATTGTGTGATGGTGAAGTAAAGCACAACCAAAGTGAAAGCATATTCAATGAGAAAATGTCTGCTCCACAAAAATATTTTTATTATAAATGGTACATGAAAACAACATTTTAACACATTAAAGGAGAAGTAAGGGATGAGTGATATACAGTCAGCCTTTTAGTTATAGCCGATGTACGACATTGCAGCGGTCATACGTTGGCTCTACTGATCAAGAACTGAGCGATAACACAGTTGATCGCTACGTTCCCGATCCTCTCCCTGCAGAGAGTGGTAACTGTCAGTCACCGCTCCCCGCAGGGATATTCCCCTTCACTCGCCGTTCCTCCAGCGCTGACTAAAGGGAGAAACAGGGGAGGGGACAGGCACAGCTGGCTCTGCCTCTGGAGAGGCAGAGCCAACTGTCAATCAGGCAGCTAGGTGAATCCTGACAATATTTATCTGTGCTGTCAATATATAGCGGGCAATAGCTTTGGGTCACAAGGGGATTTTAGTAAATGTCCTCCTGTGACCCAAAAGACAACTATGGCCAAAAAAGGTTTGGCCAAAGTTCTCTTTTAACCTAGATTGATAAGATAATCTACATTAAGATGATCTCTTTATCAAAATTATTGAAAAAGACTATACAGACTCTTTCATTTTGATCTTTAACAGTAAAAAAAAATCCCAGTGCAAAAGAACCCCTCATGCCAAAACTTTTAAGAGAACTAATAAAAACAAAGCCCATGGGGGAAAAACGTAGTTAAAGTGTAGTTCTACTTTTGCAGTCAAATATGAGAAAACCACTTAATTATATCCCAAGGGGATTACAAAATATTTCAAATGTTATTTTGTATTCCTGTGAAACGTTGCTTACCATTGTCGTCCTCATTTCTAAAATAGCTCTGGGCTGTTTCTCCACTCATGCAGACCTTGCCTGACTAAGGTGAACAGTCTGTTTTCTCTAGTATGTAAACCTGTGACTTTGTTTTTTTTGCCCAAAATGTATCTTAACCAATATTTGGCTTATTCCTTTATGTTCAGTACAGAGAAACAGAAGAAGGAACTTTATTTAAGGTAGTGTAAATATGTTTTTTATCCCAGTTTGCTGCATTTTTTTAAATGCATGAATTTCACACAGGACACTCACCTATACCTACATTGTTTGCCACCTTAATACCTAATCTTTTTGTCCTGAAATTAGCTGATAATACAATCTACCCTGTAACACTTAAACACTTAACCCCTAAACTAAGTTTAGCAATTAACCAATAAAATTAAGCCTACCCTAACATCTAACCCTTAACATAACCCTTAAAAACAGCCCCCTAACTCTACCAACTAACTTTCTGAAGTTAAAGTAGAAGGAAGGCTAACCTATAAACCAACTTCTAAATGTTGCCTTCCCATTGCCCTGCATACTTTTAATAGTAAAATGCAATGTAAAACCATTTCTTAAACGTTTTTCTATGTGGTCATGTGACTGCAAAGCTCCAGCTCATATATGAAAATTTGGAGGGCCAACAAAAGGGCTGAATTACAAAGCGCAGTGACTTCACCCACCAGCGTCCACTACTCTAAGGTGTCTATTCACAAAGCTGGCGAAGGATCTAGCCGTAGCTTCGGCTGATCCTTCCGCTAGCTTCAGGCCCAGGACCGCTTCGGTTCAGTAGAACCGAAGGGCTGCTTTACGGGCTATTCACTATAGCCGTTACAGCTCCTGAAGTTGGCCGAGCAGCTCAGTCGAGCCGAGGTGAAAGCTGAAACTGGC
>NW_017308343.1:162525-167497 GCF_000935625.1 Nanorana parkeri | reverse complement strand
CAGAAGAAAACCAGAACTCCTGGTCTGCATACTTTTTCCAGTGCAGTGCCACAGAGAGTATTGGAGACTTGGGGTTGATTTACTAAAGGCTAATAGGCTGTTCACGTCACAATGAAATTTAAACTCTGCTAAGGGGGAACTTCCCGTTCAAACTGCAAAGTGAACAGCCTATTTGCCTTTGGTAAATTGGCCCCCTTGGATCAACATAACAACCAGACAACAAAGGGGGAGTTCAGTGTACTCAGTGTTTCAGGTGTATTTTCTGAGCACCGATTTCCTTTTGTCTTTGCCCCTAGCTGACATTTATATTTGCATGTAGTGAATACATCGGTTTTCACATGGGGGCTGATTTACTAAAAAAAAGTCATTTTCATTCTATCCTGTTTTGGCTTTAAGTTCCCTAAAACATTTTTGGTTATGTGAAGTCTTGAAATTTACGCTTGCAATAAAACACCCCCCACAGTGTATCTGCTAAATCATAATGTGAGCAAGTCTATATTCAGTAATGATTCCAAAGACAAACACTGATTATTATTTATTGGCCAATTTGAGACCAGCTCCAATTGAGTTCTTGAGATTCCGTATTTTGTCTGTGGCCAGTGCTCACTTATAAAATAATATGAAACTCTTAATCTTTTTCTTAAATAATGAATACAGAACAAACAACTATACATTGCCCAACAAAATATTTCTTTACATTTTTACTCAAGCACTTAGCGTCATCATGTTTCCAAACAGCTCCAACTCCCTCAGTGCCACTTCCCTGAACCTCCTGTCCAGTACAAGATCACAGAGCCGACTCCAGCAACTGTCCATCTATTGGCTTGGAGAAAGGAGAAGGTAGGAGGGGAGAATATTGCCTTGCTGTACCTGTGTATTTGTGGAGACACACACAGCTTACTAGCACACACAAGAGGAAAGGTGTCACTCTAAAACAGGATATCGGGGCCAGTGCTCAGGGGACCAGCTGATTCTGTAGGAAGGTAATGTGGCGGCAGATAATATGGCTAAATATATTTAAATAATTCATGTTTTATTGTAGCTACATATAATGAGGCCTCTGACCCCCCTCGCTCCTTCTTGCATTTTAACCACACATGCAAAAGAGAGCAGTAGTGTGTTAAAGGCCGTCTGACTTTTGTCCTAGAATGTACTTCTGCAACTAAAAATGCTGATGACAGTATCTTGTGACTTAGATCCCCCTTCTCGCAAGACTATTAGTAATCGATCATGAGTTAATGACAAAAGGATGTGACAGGATACATAAACCATAAATGTTAAAATTGCAAATGCTGCTTGTTGATTGGCTTAGAGCTGTAAAGGAAATATGTATATTAGAAATATGTAATGTGACGTAATTGTTGTTATAAATATGTAGTGACCGCCCTTAAAGGGCCACTCAGGTTTTGGAGACAGTAGTCCCCTGGGTCTAGATCTGCGCAGAGAATAAAGAAGATTTGTATTCCTGAAGTCTGTGTCCGGAGTCCATTGCTGGTTTCCAGAAGCTGTTTCCCGCTACATTTCTTGGTGCATTGGCCGGGCAACCAGGTGTGACTACCGAGACAGGTGTTTGCCACCACAGCCCGCTGGGATCGTTGCAGAGCTGGCCCCTCGGATCGCTGCTGTCTCAGGCGCCACTGGACATTTGTCTGGGAGACTACGCTACATCTTCGTCGCCAGCTCCAAGGCGACCCTGACGGCGCCTTGAACCCGGACTTGGGAACCAAACCTTGGGGGCCCCACTTCAGGACCAGGTGAGAGATCTTGGCCTTATGGTTCATAGGATAACAGTCTGTTAGCCAGATAGGACCTCTCGACAGTTCGAGAGTAGGGATGGGCTGCACGTTCGAGTCGAACCTATGGGCTGCACGTTCGAGGTCGAACATAGCATGTTCTAACGTTCGCCGAACATTATGGGATGTCCGCGGTCTGTTCGACCGCGGGACATCCCACAATGCACTGCGCCGTCCGAAACGGTAATTGGCTACAGTCTTGCACCTGACCGGCTCAGTACAAATATAGAGCCAGGATTGGGCAAAGTCACGATGACTCTGCCCAATCATGTCTCACAGCTAAATCCCTGCAGCACACTATATAAGGCTGCTGACACCGCGGCCCTATGTAGTGTGTTGTAGGAGATAGAGAGAGAGGGTTCTAGTATAGTTAGTTACAGCAGATTGATAGAGAGTTATAGATAGTTATAATAAACTTCTGTCTATACCCCTTTCACCACAACCGACTTACTGAACTGGAAAACTCACAATCCCTCCTATAGTGAGAAACCCCAAGCAATGACAGACTTATTCCGCTCAATAATTCAGACCCATAATCCCACTTGGTCTGACTGTCAGCAATTACTACTGACCCTCTTCAATACAGAGGAGAGACAAAGAATAATCCAGGCAGGTATAAAACATATGGCAAGATTGGGGGAACAAAAGTAGTGACCCTGACAATTGGGTTGTGGAACATTGCCCGAAAGAAGACCCCCGTTGGGACCCAAATATTTCATAATTTTTCATGTAATAACATATCAAGGTATTAGAATGTTTTTATCATATATATTTGTTGTACATTTATATTTGAATTTTTTTTCTTTTTTCCTTTTTTTCCATACCTATCTTACATCTATTGTGAACTTCCTTAGTCATTCTTTTGGAATATCTGTAACGCTCCTGATTTATACCGATCCCCCTGAAGAAGCCTACGAGCGTAACGCGTAGGGGACTAACAAAGCAATACAACACTGCATATGAAAATCAAGGAATTATGAATATACATAGTGAAATATGAATTATATATAAAATATGAAATGTGCAAAGAAGTAATAATTTTAGGGTTATAAGAATCATGTATATATATGAGCATTGTTTTTAATATGTATAATTATGCAATAAATCTTTTATATGAACATCAACAAAACTGTACGAATTATAACTATATGAGTACCCTCAAAAAAAACCCTGCACAACCTAGGTTGTATAATGTGTAGTTTTTTGACTAAGTTTGGGGTGAGGCCTCTAATCACCTGGGGAAGTACTTTGGGAAGTGCCTGTTTTGGACTGTATTGAAACAGACCGGGCTCCACTCCATTAGGCCTCCGGGAGCCCATGGTCACTGCCACAATAGGGGGCCACAGGACTGATTTTATGGTGGACACTGGGGCTCAACATTCAGTAGTGACCCGACCAATAGCCCCTATCTCTGACAAACAAATCACTGTTGTTGGAGTCACAGGGAATAAAGTTAACAGACCCTTCCTGACGAAAAGACTTTGTAACCTGGGTGGACACCAAGTCCAACATCAGTTTCTATACATGCCAGACTGTCCCATTCCCTTGTTGGGCAGAGACTTACTTGCAAAACTCAGAGCAAATATATACTTTAAGTCTGACGGACAGGCTGTCCTACAATTACCCCAAGCCTCTGAGACCGCCATCATGGTCCTCAGTATGCCAAAAGAGGAGGAATGGAGAATGTTTACTCTGACAGAAGGCCCACTCCCCATCCCAGGGGTATGGGCAGAGGACAACCTGCCCGGACTGGCCAGACACATCCCACCAGTCCTTATTGAGCTCAAACCAGGAGCTACCCCAGTCAGTCTGAAGCAGTATCCAGTTCCCTGGAAAGCCATAGCGGGAATCCAAGAGTATTTGACCAAATTCCTGAAGTACGGGATCTTAAAGCCCTGCCAGTCACCCTGGAACACTCCCCTGCTCCCAGTGCAGAAACCAGGGACAAAGGATTACAGCCCTGTCCAAGATCTAAGAGCTGTCAACCAGGCTGCGATGACCATTCATCCAGTTGTCCCGAACCCATACAATTTATTGGGGTTGATACTTCACAGTCCTGGATCTGAAAGATGCCTTTTTCTGCCTCAGGGTGGCGGAACAATCCCAACGTATTTTTGCCTTCCAATGGGAGGACCCATACACCGGAGCTAAGGGACAACTGACATGGACACGCCTGCCCCAGGGGTTCAAGAATTCCCCCACCCTGTTTGGAGCAGCCTTAACCCAGGACCTAAAAGCCTTCAGGTCAGACCCTGAGAGTAGGATCCTTCTTCAATATGTAGCTGACCTTCTAATCACAGCTAAAAACAAAGATGAGTGCCTCCAAGCCACAAATGAACTGTTACAATTATTATGGCAGGCGGGCTACAAGGTTTCCTCAAGGCTCAATTGTGCCAAGAGACTGTAAAATACCTGGGGTTCAGAGTATCACAAGGCCAGAGACAGTTGGGAGAGGGTAGGAAAGAAGCTGTTTGCCAGATCCCCATCCCAACAACCAGACGCCAAGTGCGTGAGTTCCTGGGAGCAGCAGGATTCTGTCGGATATGGATACCAGACTTTGCCACAAAAGCCAGGCCCCTCTATGAATCCACTAAGGGGGGTGAGAAAGAACCATTTCTATGGGAGGAACAACAAGACCAAGCCTTTCGAGACATTAAGACTGCCCTGATGCAGGCCCCCGCCCTGGGCTTACCGGATAATAAGAAATTATTTTACCTGTATGTCAGTGAAAAGCAGGGAATAGCCATAGGAGTCTTGACGCAGTACATGGGGTCGTGGCAACGCCCTGTAGCATACCTTTCGAAACAGCTGGACACTGTAGCTCAAGGTTGGCCACCCTGCTTGCGAGCCATTGCAGCCACAGCCCTCTTGGTGGCTGAAGCTGACAAGTTATCACTGGGTCAGGAGATGTATGTCCGAGTCCCACACCAGGTGCAGACCCTGATGGATTACAAAGGAAATCATTGGTTCACTAACAACCGGATGGTCAAATACCAAGCCATGCTGTGTGAAAATCCTCGGATCCATTTAGAGACTGTAAATACCCTAAACCCAGCCACTCTGCTCCCCACCTCACAAGAGCCTCTAGCCCATGACTGCCTCCAGGTAATGGACGAAGTCTATGCAAGTCGGCCAGACTTAAAAGACAGCCCTTGGGAAAACCAGATGTTGAGTATGTA
>NW_017308343.1:157635-162367 GCF_000935625.1 Nanorana parkeri | reverse complement strand
CACCTAGAACAGGGCTCCTGCATATGAGGAGGTGTACCCTTCCTAGGAAATTGACTAGTGACTTAAACAAGATAACTCAAAGCAGAAGTACTACTGCTCCCAGCATAGATTTCTACCAGAAATATATGTAGTCACACCAATATATATATTTATAATGCAAGCTTTATATAGATCAAACAGATAATGTTACATACGATACAAACACGAACATTCAGGAATGACAAATAAAATGATCATATGTCCTATAAGAATGGTGCACCTATACCCGGGTATATATATATATGCAGTCACTTTATTTGGATACCTCCAAATGTGGATTGCAGCATAGTCCAGTTGCAGGGGCCCCTGGTGAGATTATATTTAAGGCAGAGTCCAATCCAGCTTGAGAAGACGCAATGCTGGAGCAGCAGCAGATGAATGCACTTCTTGAGGAGACCATCTGGAATGCGTCACCTATAAAGTAAAACAGACCTGTCTATTCTATCTCTTGGTCCCTGTTCTAATTCTAGGCTATCAATACAACCGGGCCTCTAACTGTCTAAGCGGCCATCGGATGCCTAACCTACCTCTACCCTATAATGTTTACTGTTCGCTAAGCTAACACTAGCTAAGGAATTCCAAACCAAAAAGGGTGCTATTCCTTTAAATAATAACACTGCAAGTGTTCACTGCAACAACAGAAGATTCACCTGATAAGACCTAGTCAGGTGAATTTAACTCTTATACAGCTGAGAAATCACAATTATCCTGCAGTATGCAAATAGCTCAATGATAGTGAATCAGAGATACCTCTGACAGGAATCTCAGGATTCTCGCACAGGAGTCATGGCAACATAATAGAAAGTGAAACTACACAGTGCAGGAACACTTGCCTAATATATCTCCTTTTTGGTTTGGATGAACTCAGCACAGAATCAGCATGCAGTATTTCTCAGCTCCACAACATATGGCATGAGGGCACACACACTGAATATTACCTCACGAAAAGACCATATATCTAACTGTGGGGTTTCCTAACCTTTTAGCAGGGGCAGGAAGCATATCCTATGAAAAGGAAGAATCTGTTTGTAACAGAACTCTATGGTAGTGGATAACATTAATGTAAACAAAACCACAGAAAGTGTATAAAAGAACAGTTCCCTACAAGTACTTCACTGATGGAAGCAGCTTTGTAAAGGATGGAATCTGCTATGCTGGCTACGCTGTAGTGACACGGGAAACCGTGATAGAGGCAGGAGCCTTACCACAGGGAACCTCTGCACAGAAAGCGGAACTAATCGCTCTAATAAGAGCATTACAACTAGCTGCAGGACTAAGACTGAATGTTTATGTGGACTCTAAATATGCCTTCCTAACCCTGCATGCTCATGGAGCCCTGTATAAGGAAAGGGGGCTCATTACATCCGGAGGGAAGAGCATGAAATACGGAACAGAAATACTAGAACTCTTGGAGGCAGTGTGGGCCCCCTCAGAAGTTGCAGTGATACACTGTAGAGGCCATCAAAAGGGGGACTCCTAGGTGGCTAGAGGCAACCGAAAAGCAGATCAAGCAGCCAAGAAGGCTGCGCTCTAGGGACCCTCACGAGAAAATATGTCCCCTCTATTCCCAGTACGACTCTCCCAATGGGATCCGGTCTATACAAAGGCAGAACAGGAATGGATAGAGACTGAACCTGGAAAGTACAGAGAGGATCAATGGTATCAACTCCAGGACGGGAGAATTGTCATCCCAGCGGTTGTGGCAGCTGAATTGGTGACAGAATTCCACAAAGGGACACATATGGGCAAGACAGCCATTGAACGAGCCCTGGGGAGATACTTCTATATCCCCCGACTGCCCACACTGGCACAAGCAGCAACCAATAGATGTGTAGAGTGTGCCCGAAATAACCCAAGACAAGGGCCTGTACAAATCCCCGGAATACAAGCTGTAAGAACCTCACCAATGGAAGACTTAATGATTGACTTCACTGCCATGCCCCCCTCCGGAGGATACAAGTATCTGCTGTTGGCTGTCTGCACCTACTCTGAATGGGTAGAAGCCTGCCCCACACGAACTGAGACTACCAGAGAAGTGGTTAGATGCCTGATCCAGGAGATTATCCCCAGATACGGAATCTGCTCCTCCATAGGTTCCAACAACGGTCCTGCCTTCATTCACAAGTGCCTTCAGGAATTAGCAACAGAACTCAAGATCACTTGGAAGCTACACACCGCATATCGGCCTCAAAGCTCGGGAAAAGTTGAACGGATGAATCGCTCCCTGAAATTGCAACTGTCAAAACTCTGTCAGGAGACCCAAATTAAGTGGACCTTGATGCTGCCTATTGCCTTGCTGAGAATCCGGAGTACACCAACAAAGAGGACAAATCTGTCCCCTTTTGAAGTACTCTATGGGAGACCCCCACCCATAATAAAGGGCATAAAGGGAGACCTACACCAGATAGGGAGTATATCCATGAAGTGTTACAGAAACTTGGGGAAAGCATGCAGGAGATAGGGAAATGGGTTCAAGAGAAGCTCCCTATAAGCATGTCCAACCCAGTCCACCCTTTTGTACCCAGAGATGTAGTTTGGGTAAAAGAGTGGAATTTAACTCCCTTGGGCCCCAGATGGAGAGGTCCTTTCACTGTTCTGCTATCTACCCCCACAGCCATAAAGGTAGCAGAGGTGACCCCCTGGATACATCACTCCAGGGCAAAGCGAGCCGCTGACCATACAGACTCCTGGCTGAGTATAGCGGACCCACAAGACCCCTTAAAGCTAAGACTGACCAGAGAGATCAGAGGGAAGAACTACAGCCCTGCTCCCAACACACCCCTGGAAGCTGTTGGGCCAACGCACGGCTGAAGCAGTGGACACAACTGATATCTACAGCCCTGCTCCCAACACACCCCTGGAAGCTGTTGGGTCAACGCATGGCGAAAGAAGTGGATACATCTGATATCTACAAGCTCTGCTCCAGTCACACCCCTGGAAGCTGACTGGTCAATGCACAGCCGAAGCTGGGAGTATCCACCGATATGATGTCTACTAAAAATGCCTTGTTAAAATTACTGTTAGCTATAGTAATGAGTTCGGCCAGACCCATAAGGGGGGAGGGACATTCCTGTGACCTGTGTATCAAAACCACTAGGGTAGGGTCCATAACCACGCAGATTTTGTTATGGCACTCTCATTACCAATGTGAGGGCACGGTAATTGGTACCTGTGTGCATAACAAAACCGCTTATTCAATGTGTACCGTAGGGAACCAGGTAACCTGTTATGATCCCACCCATGAGCCCGCTAAAACTTGGTTAACTGTCCGGAGCTTTAGCTCCACAGGCAAGCTGATAAATCGCACCCTGATAACTAATCCCAATACAACAGAAAGCCTGATTTTTGATGTATGTTCCGCCATTAACCTTAACCATTCTCCCAGAGGACGTTGCGGGGGGTTAGCATGGGAGAGAGAATACCTGACAAATGACAGATGTATCTGTTCAGGGAGGCTAGGAGCAGGTTGCACTAATTAAGCATGGAATTATTGCCCCCGGTGGGATTGTACTGCTTGGGCAACACGGGGAAAGACAACCCAGGATGCCATTCTGCAATCCTTGCCTAGTTCATCCCGTTGTTCAATGGGAAATTGCACCCCTGTGAATTTCACCATATATGACCCTACCTCCTTCTTAATACGATGGGGTAGTAAGTTTGGAGTAAACATATACGGGAGGGGATCAGATCCAGGGACAATTGTGCATATATCCCTGGAAACAGAAACTACCAAGAGTACTCCTCATGAAGAGATTGGCACTCCCTTTAAGAAGAGATTGGCACCGGCATAGAGGTACCCCCTAACACCAAGAACCTGTTCTTAGAACTGGCAGAAAAGGTTGCTGATAATTTGAGAGTGACAAATTGCTATGTGTGTGGAGGGACTAACATGGGGGACCAATGGCCCTGGGAGGCCCGGGAAGCAGATTACAATGTTCCATTCAATAACACCCCTGAAAACCCCAAGCGAGTAAAATCTGAATGGTATCTGAAGACATCCATAATTGGGAAATATTGTATAGCCAGATCAGGTCCCCTGTATATAACCCATGTAGGAGAAATGGCCAGTATAGGACAGCAGTTTTACAATGACACCTGTAAGAATATATCTTGGTGGGGAAGTGATGATGTGCCCAGGCCAGACCCACATCCCTTTACAAATTTCACCAATTTACAAGGGGTATGGGAAGATCTCACAACAGAATCTAACTGGAAAGCACCAGAAAACCTATACTGGATCTGTGGGAACAAAGCTTACTCAGAGCTTCCCCAAGATTGGTCAGGAGCTTGTGTATTAGGGACACTGAAACCCTCATTCTTTCTCCTCCCCTTAGGGAGTGGAGAACAATTAGGGGTCCCTGTGTATGAAGAGTTACAGAGGGAAAGAAGGGCCTCTGATCTACACATAGGAAATTGGAAAGATAATGAATGACCCCCCCAGCGTATTGTCCAGTATTATGGTCCCGCCACTTGGGCGCAGGATGGGTCATATGGCTACAGAACTCCTATCTATATGCTTAATCGAATTATTAGGCTGCAAGCTGTATTAGAAATTATTACTAATGAATCTGCAAATGCTTTTAATCTGCTTGCCAAACAAGGAACTAAGATGCGTACTGCCATTTATCAAAATAGACTTGCATTAGATTATCTGTTAGCTGCGGAGGGAGGTGTTTGTGGAAAATTTAACTTA
>NW_017308343.1:149635-155878 GCF_000935625.1 Nanorana parkeri | reverse complement strand
TAAAGAAGATTTGTATTCCTGAAGTCTGTGTCCGGAGTCCAGTGCTGGTTTCCAGAAGCTGTTTCCCGCTACAGTAACACTTTTAAACATCAAGGAGTGCCATTGGTTGTAAGTGCTTTAATTCACATTTGAAATAGATTCAAAGTCTTTGGACTTTAATATCACTGTAACCTGTGTTTTTCTTTGTATACTGTATGTGTTATGCAGTGTAGGAATGTTAACACCTATTAACAAAATTGTATAACACAACAGGACACCATTGATATTCAGATTTTTAATACAGTTATGCAGCTAACGTGGAGATATCCATAAGACCAAAATATACAAATACAACAATAAAGCTGAGCTCTGGGATAAGCACCTATTGTTTAAATGCAAGAGTCATGTGTATTCTCACTTGAATCTTGGTGAGCTTTGTGCAATTCTTCCAGATCTGTGCAGTTGTTTAGTGTAGAGATTTGCCTCTGTGTGTGAGCTGCCTGTAATAAAGACCAGTCGCTGCTGCTCTCTCTGCTTGTGCAGGGTGCCTGGTCTTGTATCCGCCCCCTCCTGTAGTGTTTTTGCAGGTGGCCTGTAATGGGTGGTCCTTATGGGTCCCTTCCACAGATCATCTCTTTGTAGAAGCTATGTGCAGCACAATGATGATGTCATTGTTACTTTTACAAGGTAATATCATTCAGAAATATATTTAAATGAAAGATTTTGGGCCCAGAGCCCAGCTTTAAGCAATATTTCCATGAGCATATTAAAAAGTAAACTCTAATTAAATGTGATAAGTGTCCCTATCCAAACACGTTTTACTACTTCATCAGCTTTCGGTGTTCTTTATTTTAATTGAATCTAATTTCTGTAAATGATTTATTTGACACATTTTCATATCTACCTATAAAATCCATACACAGACATTCCTCGGTTACCGACTTACCTGCTTTGCGACCACTCACATTTACGGCTGACCGCCGATCGACCTTGCGCGTCAGTGCGACGTGTCGCCGGTGGAAGTGATGTCCTCCGATCTTCACTGCTGGTCCCTGTAAGTATTTTCATTGCCCAATGTACAGTACACTGTTCGGTACTGTACATCTGCAATGCTATACAGTACTGTACTAATGCAGTACAGTACTGTATAGAGTTCCTCACTTAACAACCAATTTGTTTAGCGACCTGGACGTAGGAACGGAACTCGGTCCTTAAGTGAGGAATACCTGTCGCAGTCACAAAAATGTGTAGTTTTTAATTCTTACCACAAGATGTCCTCAAAGGAGAAAACGATAGTTTCACAACAATACGGTGTTCGTAAGAAACAAAACACAACACGCCAACCTTATGTGGTTCCTGTAGAAACTCTCCACCCAACAGAAGATTGTGTTGTATTACTCCCTTACTTTTGTTCTGCTTCACCCTTGTTCTCATTTCTTATGTTATTCATCCATTCATTCATGATGTACAAAGCCCTCTCGTATGTCTCACTGACAGCTGGTCAAGCAGCACAAAAAACTCTGCTGCCATTCGGTATAAAACACAATAAAGAAAAGACAATCCCCCAACTGTTATAAATGTGTGCCATCACCCGTGCATGTACATAAATTCACCCAAACCATTTTTGGAACGTGCCCTTTTCTCTTTCACGCCATGCGTTCAGCTCATACACCAACTCTGCACCTCATTTTCTTTCAAGCCTATTCTTATTTAACGTTCATCAATTTACAAAAAACAGTAACTATAAATACATAATAGATTCAAATTATATTTAAAACTGAACTCCAGGTATTAAGTATTATGGATACTTACAGTGGTCCAGCTTGGCCCAATATACATTTGCACAGGCCATACCTGAGCGGCTCGCAATGATCCTTTAAAGCACGGTAATAGCTGGAGCTAGTACAGTGCTGACAGCGATTGTCCAGGTCCCTTTACCACACTGTGATGAGCAGCTTCAAATGACTTGCTCGCTTGGCAGGGCGGCCATTCAGAGAATGTTAGGGCCACGAAAGTAAGAAAATTAAATAGGAAACTCGTCCCATGGGATTGTCGACCCTATCACAAATGTGTTTTTAAAACTAATTATATTCAAAAGAAGGTCTGTGGTGACTGTTAAGTACATGTCTCTCTCAGGCGGCTTTGCTGCTACTTTCTGCTTTGTCTTTCAGGTTACAAGCTGCCTGCTGTTTCTAGGAAGATTTATCTTGGTTGCTGGGCAGATGTTCAGTCAGCTGAGCACAGGATTGGAGACAGATTTTTGGCGGGGAAAACAGCTGGCCAATGAGTGTAACCTTTCACCTCTACAGTCACTCCTGTCAGTGGACGGGGTCAGTATTTACCTCAGGAGTGGTAGCTGGACTCACCTCAGGATTATCTTAAGTCTTCCTTTGGGATCTTTTCACCTGCTCCCTGCCCACTCTTCCCATTGGCCCACCCTTACCATTGCTCTACATTCCCATGTCGCGGCCAATCTTTATGGGGTAATGTCACCGACTTTGAGGGTGGACAGTGGTTGGTAAACGATAATTTGTTTGGTGCAAGTTATTGCTGATTGCATCTTGATGACGAAGCGCGGTGGTCTGTTAATGGTTAACAGAGGTTCTGTTTGGTAATAAAGGTTAAAGTCTATTTCCTGGTTAGAGTTGATTAAAACCCAATAAAGGGGCCGCGGCCTATAGTTTTCCCACAATCTTTGTTGTGTCTTTTTTTCATCATTTTTTAGGTTTATTGTTATGGTATGGTAGTTGTTAAGGGGGTGTACAATCCCATGCCTCGTATTTTTATCAATGAATACTAGGCATTCTCTAATTGGGTGAGGGGCAGACCTTGACATCACTGCTCCTCATTTGCAAGTTCTACCAAAGATATGTTTGCAGTCTGAACAAGGTCTACTTATGCTAGCCCTCTCTGTTGCAGGGAAGTGAGCACTTCCATGTCAATTCAAGAAACGGAAGAGATCATAAACATTCATGTTTATTCATGTCATTCATGTTTACCAATCCCTTCAGTTATGAATAAAAACAGGAATACTCAGTACTGAGCCCTCCCATGTTCATTCAGAAAAGTGAAGGGATTGATAAACAGGAGATATACATTGTGGGGAATATATCAAAACTGGAGAAGCTGTGCATGGCAACCAATCAGCTTCTCTCTTTCATTTTCAAATCTTTACTGAAAAAACTGAAGTGAGAAGCTGATTGGTTGCCATGCACATCTGCTCCAAAATCTGTCTGCTCCAGTTTTGATAAATTCCACCCAATATGTTTATCCATCTCCCCCTGGGCATCCCGAAGAGATCTGATCCTCCCCCACTGTGTGCCTTCAATATAATCCCCTTCACAACCCACTGTTTCTGCCGGAAGAGACTTGGTGAGAGCAGCAGGGATCGTAGGGAACACAGGAGAGTACACAAAAAGGCAGAGAGAGCAGGTTGTGGGGGTAGATTGAGGGGATCATATTGTGGGCACACAGTGGGGAGAATGTAATGAGGAGTAAGACAAACTGGTGGGCGGGGGAGGCACTTACATTTTTTATGAATGACTGTGATTGATAGCTTCTGATCACAGCTATTAAAGGTCTAGGGGACCTTTCTGCTATAAGTTCTTGGGTTACTGAGTTGACCAACTACACGTAATTCTGTTCCAATGTAATCCTGATGTCTGTGACAGTAAAAGGGCAGTAGGACAGTAAATAAGACAAACTGATTGGTTAATAGAAGTGAACACAACCTCACCCTATTGATTAAGCTAAGTGAAGATTGTTCATTCTTCAGTAAAAGAATCCTAATGCATGGGGGTTTTTTATGCCTCCACATATGCTTTTTGTGCACTCCTTCTTCCCTGATTCTCCAGTTAAGAGGATGTTGCTTGCCTTTGCTTTGGATTTGAAGGCAAGGCAATGGTAGGCAAGGCAATGGTAGGCAAGGCAATGTCCGACTGCCTACTAATAGAATCTGTTGTTCTTTTTATATAATGCATGTGTGCATGGACATGGACATTTCCTCAAGTTTTATCCCTTTAAAGATCCTGCAAGTACAGAAAAATATGTATTTAGGCATCAGAAATGCACTTGGCTCCTAAGTCCTGTTGTGTGAAACACAGCATTTTTGTGAACTCAAAGGTGTCCACCCTACTCTGGATTTTCTCTTTTTTTTGCTAAACTACTGAATCACACCCCTTTTTGTCATGTTCACAGCATAAGAACTAATTGATCTATAGTCCAGGGTGAGAACTGATAGGGTCCGCACAGCCCTCCTGAGAATTCGCACTGCCACCTGAGAGCCCGCAGAGTCCAACTGAAAGCTGGCATAGCCTATCTGAGAGCCCACAGAGTACACCTGAGAGCCCACACAGCCCTCGTGAGAGCCCGGACAGGCCCCCTGAGACCCTAAATACTTCAAGGCACCACCCTCGAACAACACAGAGTATTGTAATAAACTTACATCCATCCGCTCCAGCGATGGAATCCGGAGCTGCCTATTGAGGACACGTTGTGCCGCACCTCCCCCCTCGAGCCGGCTGTCAAGATTTCAATTGCTCAGGGTCCTGCTAATGTTGTGAATGCAGAGCAATAACCCTCTGCGGTATTGCAGATACCCACCTCTCTGGACTGTGAGAAGCTTTCCTTCCTGGGGCTGTCTCCTGCAGATTCCCCCCCTGCAATCTGACCTGCTGGAGAGATCTTACACACTCATCCTGGGAAACTGCACCTGAGGCTGACTTGTAATCGGATGCTGCAGGGAACCTGCTCTCCGCAAGTAGTAACTGGTACTACTGGTTATACAGTTGCTACTGATTCTTATGCTAGAGACTTGGCAAATTGTAAATACTATTGCTTGTAGTGAACTACAAATTCCAGCTGCCACCACCTCGGCTACTGTGGCCCGCCATGTACTACCAATATACAATTACTAAAGATTCTTATGGTATAGACTTTGCAAATTGTAATTGTTATTGCCTGTTGTAGTGAATTGCAAATCCTAGCTGTCACCACCATGGCTACTGTGTTACAACTAGGGATGCACCAATACCGGTATTTTGGTATCGATAATTTTTTTTCGGTACTCGACGATACCAATTACCGAGTAACGGAAGTCCCATTCACGAAGCCAGGTAGTGTGTAATGACTCGCCACCTGGCTTCATGATTAGCCGGAAAGCCGGGCAGCATTTAAAGACTCGCCACCCGGCTTCCCGATTAACAAGGAAGTCCCCTCTTACCTTTGTATGTCCAGCCTGTCACCCCGGGGCCTCTCAAGCCAGAACGCGGCCTTCCTTTGGGTCCCAGCCGAAGCCGTCTGGCCGGACAAAATAGGAAGCCGGGCGCCTTGTAATGACACGACGCCCTGCCTTCTGATTGGCCGGGAGGCCGGCTCCATGCTCCCTCATCATGAGATGACGAGGGAGCATGAAGCCAACTTCCCGACCAATCAGGAAGCAGGGCAGCGCGTCATTACACGCTGCCCAGCTTCCTGATTGGCCGGGAAGTCGGCTCCATGCTCTCTCATCACAAGTGACGAGAGAGCATGGAGCCGCTTCCCGGCCAATCAGGGAACCGGGCAGCGTGTAATGACGCGCTGCCCGGCTTCCTGATACAGGAAGTACTCGTGCTAGGCATCGGAGCATTTGTACGAGTACCCGCCCAAATACTCGGTATCGGCACCGATATCGATACTAGTATCGGTATCGGTGCATCCCTAGTTACAACCAAATACTGTGGGCCTCTGTGTACTACCAATATACAGTCACTATATATTCTTATGGCAGATATTTTGCTAATTGTAATTACTATTCCCTGTTGTAGTGAATTACAAATCCCAGCTGCAACCACCACGGCTACTGTGTTACAAACAGATATTATTGGCCATCGTGTGCTACCAATACCATCTGCTCTGTCTTTTGCCATTACATTGAATCGTATAAATTAGATTGCAGGGAACTATAAACCCCATCTGCTTCATCCAGTGCTATTAGCATTCTATTTAAGATTGCGAACCTGGATGAACTACTGAATACCTCTGTTATATATTCTTTGTACAATTGCAGTATGTAAGCAGGTTACTATACTTCTGAACTATTGAAGTGACTCCTAAGTTTTAGTTCACATTGTGATTGCAAGCAGGAACAAATTGTTCCACGTATAAGGTGTCATACTGTTGTATGAAGGAATACACCAGTGGGAGTGCACAAATTTAATTTGCTACTATATATAACGGTGCATGATGTATACCAGTTCCACAACCTCCTCCGCACTACATGGAGCG
>NW_017308343.1:86330-148974 GCF_000935625.1 Nanorana parkeri | reverse complement strand
AGTTACCTCGCACACCACACCCCCCCCCCCCCCCCCACACTACATGGTGCATATAATTGTGGAACTGAACACTGAACTACCGTTTCCTCAATAAAGAAACCATTGGAAACAGTTACTCTCTTAGCCCAAGGTAACATACTCTCCTCCGCAGCTGAGATCCCATAACTAAGTTACTGCAATATTACAAGTATGCAGTTTCATATTATTTTGTATTGCTTTATAATGTATTGTTGGGATTTGTAGTCCTCTATATAAAATTGCCACACGCAAGGCTAGAGTGCTCGGATTTCACTTAAAGAAAAGGTGCCAAACCTACTGCAGATATGTGACAAGGTCAAATACTGTGGGCATGCTACAAGAGAGAGTTCAAGCATACTGTGGGATAAGGTTAAAGATTGAACAAGGTTTAGGAGTTGTTGAAGATGGGGAACATGCTTCAAGAGACAGTCATAGACTGGAAAACACATTAGAAGAAACTTCTATAGATCACTGATATTACAGTCCCTTTACAACTCAATGCTTCCACATTTTTGTTCCCTACAACCCCCTTAAATTTACTTATGCCATGTTTAATATTTTTCTCATTAAAATATTTAAAAAAATTAAAAGGGGTGAAGGGATGGACAGTACAGAGAAAGTATGATAACAGAAATAAACCAAGCTATTTAACTACTAGAAGCCAGAATATTTTCTTTCACTGGCCCATCTGCCAAAGATCCACAAAGGAGGACCCTTTCCGGAGGGTCACCCTATTGCGGCAGGGAATTGGTTAATTAACAGAAAGGTTAGGGCAGTGGGTGGATGCCCATATTCAGCCCTTAGGCCCCTTATAAAAAACACTAAATCTATTTTGAGCCCTTCATCAATGTTTACAGTAAAACAAATAATTATTTATGGATCACTCTGGATGTTTGTGCCCTTTATTCATGAACGATTGTGCGCTCAGGGCCTTTAGAACATCACCTTTGCAAATATAGTAGCTATGAACCAAAGTTAAAAATATGTTTTAATGTAACGCATGTTTTGTTCAAGTTGTATAATACAACACCTTCTGAACTCCGATTGGTAATCACTAATCCAGTAGTACATATCCGTAATTATTCCCAGTTTCCAATGTGTTTTTTGTCATTTTGGAAACATGAACGGAGGAAACCAGGGGGAGGAGATGTGCTCAGTAAGGCCTCATTCACACTACTGTGCATATACGCGCGTACGTGCGTATTGTACAATATGCAACATATGCAAATAAATGGCTCCATACACATAGCCGCGTATGGAGCCGTATATTTGCGTAGCGTAAAAATGCTCAAAAACAGAATGGAACCGAGATGCGTCCTGGCAGTGTATTTCTGTGCGTACAGTTCATTAAACTTTTCATTAGGAATAATGCATTCTGAGAATGCAAATAGTGCACGCATATACGCACATACATGCATAGATGCTCGTATACACGCGCATAGATGCGTGTGGGTGTGTGTATATACATAATATACAATTTTGCTTGCGTTGTGTGTGAATGAGGCCTTAAGAGGAGATGTGCTACTGCTTGTTGCAATGTGAGGCCCTTTGGATCTTTTGTTTAAAACTCAGATTCTAAAAGGTCTCCACCATTGGTTAGTCACTGGTTTATATTTGAAATAATTAGTGATTTGTCAAAAGTACTTTGATGTTTGCGATCCCACTGTTATTATAGGTTTTACAACATAAGGTTTGGATTTGATGATATTTACCCACAGTTCCTTTGTTCCTCTTTTTTTTTTAGTTTTAAAGTGAATACAAGTGATTACAGGTGCTCCTAAGCGTTTCTCCCCACTCTATGGGGTATGTTTTTTTAGTGGGGTTGATGTTAGTGCACAACAAGCTATTACTAAGACCACGTAAGGCAGAAATGCATCAGTGGTTGTTTTTTTGTATAGATGCATGCAGAATCACATTTGATTATCTTTGGAATAGCATCATGTGCCGTCTTTGCAGTTTTTAAGATAAGTACTCCGCAAGAGTGGTATCTGAGCACCAAATGTGGATTACAAGGATGCATGACAGGGGTGAGCTGTGTATTTTGTCTTTTTAGTCACCAAAGAAGGTATGCCTGGTGTTGAGTACATGCATGACCACCAGTCATGTAGACTTTGTCTTGAATACACATGCTTTTATTTGGAGCTAATATAATTTACTGCACTCAAATATAGTTGAAAAAAATCTTTATGACAGACTCTATTGTAATGAGGAAGGCATTATAGGATGAAAAGAGGACATTATGACAATAAGCCTTCCTAGATACTGCTCCGTTTTGTTTTACAAATCTCACCAAAGAGGCAAAACGTAATATATCAGTTTCACTTGGTTACGTATTCTTTGTAGTTAAAAATATACCTTGCTTTGTCCAGGCTGAGATGACATCAATGCAGATATAGTATAACAAATTGTCAGAAATAGTTGTTGGTGTGACAGAACAATACAATAGATTTTCATATATGACCATCATTTAAGTTTAAATAAATAAAAATAGAGATGAAGAGTAATATTTTAAATACTCACAAAGATTTCACCCAAAGGGATTTCCTAAGTACTCCTCCCATCATCCCTTTGGCTGTTGGCTTCTAATACTGTAATACAACCATGTTATCAACATTTTAACAATTTAAACTTTTACTTGTAAATTAGAAATATCAAGATAATATTTGGGCAACGCATATTAATTATATATTAAAGCTGAACTCCAGCCTTACCTTTGTTTCCCATACTTTTAGCAAGTCCTCTCCTGTGTTAAAACTGATTACTCTCAATTCCCTGAAAAGGTACATCTCTAAAATCTACCCGTTTAAATCTGTAGTAGCTATATTTTAGATTTCTCTGCCATCAATCATTTTGTTCCCATGCTTTATGTGAAAGAACACATCCCCAGGATCCCTATTGATGTGCCTGTAAACCAGTCAACCATTCAGCAGACTGCACAGCTAAAGTCAACAGCACCCAGTGGCTGCAGACCTGCAGGCTGCATACAATGTCACCGAGATCACTTGTACAAAACAAGCATTGGCTTCCCCACTGTACATTTAGCTCTGCTTGCCCAAATCAGGGCTAAATGTAGTAAACAACTATCCGCCCGGGCGTCGGGAGATAGGAATTCCACACCCCTGCTGCCCCTCAACTCCCTGCTGCCCCCAGGCCGGGCCTTGGTTGGCCTTGTGGGAAATCTGGCCCTGCCTGGGTATGTGTTATTTCATATTATTCTTTTGAAAAAGATTTAAGGCAGAGTGCTCTGATGTTTACAAAAGCCTGTCAACACCTTCAACCAACCTTGGAGCAAAGAGCAGCAGACAGACCTTGTGATAGCATCACAGCCTCAAAACAGATATTTCTTGAAAAACAAAATTATATGATTGAAAAAATTGAATTGCATATTGATCGGGGGGAGAGAGGAGCAAGACAAGTTATTAAATGCATACACTACACTTCAGCTTTAAACAGTTTGTACACCAGAAAAGTAATGTTATAAAACATTATATGAAACACACATATGTTTTTTATGTGTATCACACAAATTATTTTAGTTTAATCTGATTTTATTGAATTTTTTCACTTTAAACAAATGACAGTAATGTAAAATTACAACCATGTTCAAGTCTAAAATGTGTGTAGTATAACATCAACTGTGATACACTATAGAAACATTTGAAACAGAGATATTGACATACTGTTTATTGTACAAATCAGTGAGCTCTATTGTTAAAACCATCAGGTCATTACCGACAGAAATAAACCTGAGAATAGGTTACCCCAAACATTGTGGCGCACACAGGACAGATAGAAAAAAGGGGACAATAGGGGAGGACCACTGCCCAGTTGTTTGGAGGGAGGGTGAAGGGAAAAAATGGGGAGAAGGAGGGTAATTGTCTCCCTGCCTCTGCCATGGCCAGGTCTTAAGTGAGGTAAGAAACCTATTTGGCTATAACATCTTGAAGTTCCTGGGAATTGGAAATGGCTAAATACCATCCATGCAGCCCAAGTGAATGTAAATTGTTCTGTTTTGTCATATTCTTGAGTTATTAAATGTTCAAGAGTCCAGATTCCTTTAATATCAGTACTAGTTCACAGCAGGATAAAACAAAATAACCAACATGTTTCGTTGATCAAAAAACAAGTTTGCTTTCCTGCATAAAGTTATATTCATAATAGCATGTCTCAGTAATTTAATACATACTCATTAATTTGTGTTTTAAACCATATGTATCCAGAAATCTGATTTATTCATTTAAACACTGTCATGGTTTATTTTGTATTGTGGATCATTTGTCAGTACCTATTGTGACTGGTTCCTTTACTGTTAAGTAGTTTATATTTTGTGAGCAAGATGCTTTTTCTCAGCTATCAATAAGGCTCCAGTGGGGATGTGGTGGTTTTTAGAATAATTGTGTTACTATAGTTGTATTTTACAGTTTTCAAATAATTCCCAGTACATTTTATAATTATAAGTCTCAATATTTTTCAAGAAAAGATATCATGTCCAGCTTGATCTCAATAAGATTTTTAGTTTGATCAGATTTTATTGAGCTTAAACAAGGGAGAATAAACAGTAACAAAAGTCAAGGAAAGAAGTGAAGTAGCATAAGAAAAAACAATATTGTAGACTTGAGAACAATGAGCAAATATTACGCAACTAAGTTAACAAGGTTCGAACAGTACATTTAGGATAAACATCCGGAGAACAATTACGTGTTAAGCATAGAATGAGGAAAAGAAAAAAGCGCAAGAGTAGTAACCCAACCTAAGAAACAACCCTCACATACTGCATAAGGGTGTAAGTTTACAGTCGAGCCAAGAGTGCCATATATTTTCATATTAAGCCAGATTATTTCAGGAGGCATTGGTTAGTTCCTCCATTAACCTTAAATAATCAAACGTATAAAATCACTATTTAGTGGACAGAATTTTCGGAGTGGCCAGCGTGTAGGCATTAGGAGTTTAGCCGTGTTCAATAGATGAGAAGCTAAGGTCTTTCTGAAGCACTCTCCGACATATTCAAACAATGGAACAGGCAGCCCCATGGATTGAGTGGTACCGATACACCAGTAATGAGAGGGATATAATGAGTCACACGGGACCAGAATTTCTTGATTGTCATACAATACCAACAAAGGTGGAAAAAGGATCCGGAATGACCAAAGCCCCTCCAACAGAGTGGTGTATAAGCGGGTAACATTGAGTTCATGTTGACTGGGGTGTAATACCATAAGTCTAGAAATTTAAAAAAGGATTCCACTATTTGGAGGCTAATAGAAGTCACAGAACTGAGACTGAGCATCTTGATTTTCTGCTCGTCTGTTAGGGAAGTGGAAAACTCCTTCTCCCAGAGTCCAAATTATTCAGGGAAGGAGATTATTGGGATTCCAACAGCAGCTTATTGAGTTGAGAAACCCTATCTCCTGGGTGTATGGGGTGTAATAGGAGAGTTTCCAGTGGGTGTAGGCCATCTTCAAAGCGAAGAGGTTTCGGCAGTGAGGAAACAAAATTATGCAATTGATTATATCGCCAGGACTCAAAAGGACAAACACCCCACTTGAGAGTAGTTGCGAGCCAGTGCAAAGTTGGTGTAATCAAAGCATAGGAGTGGAAGTCCAGGCTCGAAAACTGTGATTAGACAGACCCGGAAGGAAGTAGGAATGACCTAGTTATGAGAGTAATGGTGAGTTTTAATGCCTTATGAGTTTGACATAGAGTTTAGCCCATAATCGCAACGCTGTTGTCGAAAGAGGAGAAGGGTTGTCAATAAGATTTCTGAAGTTGGTGGGAATCCAAATAGCTGTCGACAAAGGCAGGCCACAAATTGAATTTTCCAAGGTAACCCATTGTTTGGTATCTGAGTGGTAGGACCAGTACAGAACCTTGTTAATATTGGATGCTTGATAGTATAGGTTAAAATCTGGCAAAGCCAGACCTGCACGTCTCTTATTTCTAATGAGGACCCTATGGGAGATCCTTGGTCTAGAACGCTTCCTTATAAAATTACGAATAAGCTTATGGAAAGTCGTACAATAATAAGTAAAGCAATGGGGAGAGTTTGAAAAAGAAATAACACCTTAGGGAGGACATTCATTTTAATTGTTTTAATTCTACGGAGCCACAAGAGGTGAGATTTATTATTATGCCATCTGGTAAGGTATTGTTTGATATCATTAAGAAGGGGCATATAGTTAGCTGTGCAGAGGTTGGAATATCTCGGGGTAAGATAAGTGCTCAGATATGTCATCCAGGCGGATTGCCAGATAAATAGCGGGAAGGCTTTCAATTGAGCAGCTATGATATGGGGGACAGAGATGTTAAATATTTCTGACTTTATTTTAAAGTCTGAAATTTGTCCGAAGACCTCCAATTCCCTCTTAAAAATGGGGAGTGACGTATGTGGTCTCTGAATGAAGAATAAGATATAATCGGTGACGGCATATGCCACTAAGTTGTGTTCCTTACCTCCCACACTTATACCTTTTATATCTGCATTGTCTCTTATAGAAATCAGTAGTGGCTCCAGGGATTTGGGACAGGGGATAATGGGCACCCCCATGTCTAGTGCCATTTCTTACAGAAAAGCTGGGTGACCAGAGACCATTGACACTAATCTGTGTGGTCGGGATGGTATACAAGGAATTAATCAAATCTAACATTTTAGGACCCAGGCCAATGTACTGCAGGGTAGACATTACATAGGACCAGTCAACCCTATCAAATGCCTTTTCAGCATCTGTTGATAGAAGCAATGTAGGGTCATCGGTTTTAGAGACTATGGGGGGAATTTATCAAACCTGGAGTAGACAAAATCTGGAGCAGTTGCCTACAGCAACCAATCAGCTTCTCTAATCAGTGTGTTCAGTTAAGATTTGAAAATGAAAGAGAGAAGCTGACTGGTTGCCAAGCACAGCTGCTCCAGATTTTGTCTGCTCCAGTTATGATAAATTCTCACCATAGTGTATGTCTCTAAAAGCTAAGTGCTCGCAGGGTGTTATCCCTGGCTTCTCTTCCAGGAATAAAATCTGAAAACTGAATAGGTTTTAAAAAATTTTTTTCCCCTCATAAAGAGTTTTGTTATGTTTTTTGTGTGTGTGTGTGTTTATATATTTATACATGAGGTGATATGGATTCTATATTTCTACACTTATTTTTATGTCTGTTTTGTAACCTGAGGAAGGGGGAGGAAGGGGGAGATTTTGGGCTCCCGAAACACATTGGCTATTTTGTGTTATCCTGTTGGGAACTAGTGCTGATAGTAATGGAATCTGGACTGAAGTTTTTTGTTTGACACTCTCATTAGACTTTATACATGTGGATCTTCAACTCTGGGCTCCCACAACAAGACACCCCTTAACACATAAGAGGTGTCCTGTTGTGTTAAGAGCAACATTTCTGGAGCCACTGTGCCCTGTTATAATCTGACTGACTCAATGAAAATTTGTATCCAGTCCCATGTTTTCACATGTTTATGAATACTGCATGTGTTGGCTTGGCATCTCCAACAAGAGAGAGGTAAAAAAGATGAAGTGTTTGGACATCTGTGTGAGAATCTTGAAATGTTTCTCTTGTGCTTTACTCACTATTGACAGTCTGTGAAAATGGATTATGGCCCTTTCATTTTCCTCCAAATCTATAGGGGTTCTTAACTCCTTTACCCATATCGCCATATATTTGGGTAGGTTAGGGTGGGAGAGATGTTATATTATGTTAATCGCTTGAACACATTTAAACTATGAGCTCAATCATTAATCCGCAAATTGATCTTAGGCTGAGATGTGTATATTTTGAATTCCTCACATGATCATGCTAAAAAAAGGGCAATATCTTATACAACAAATGGCCTGTCGAAGACAACTCTATAAACAAGTGTTGCTTACAACTGCTATACAAATAGCTTGGGCAAACATTAATTTTGAACTGGATGTTTGGGGAAAAAACTCTTAAATGATTTTATGTTTTTCCTGATAAAAGTTCAAAATGTTGTATGACCAATTATGACTGCTGAGAAAAAGAGACATGAAACATACACGACTCAATACCTTGCCCCCGCTTGTTTAATAAAGAACACAGAAACTAATGGTTTGAAGGTCAAGGCCACAGTTTTATTGATTTACAGTAGGGGTAGCCAAACTTCAGCATTCCAGCTATTGTGGAATTACAAGTTCCATTAGACATCACAAGATGTAAGAGTCCAGGGCTTACTACACATGCGCCAATGGCGTGTTTCCGCAAGAGGAAATCCCCGCCAACTGCGCATGCGCCAAAGACCCGTCAGTGCGCCAACCTGCGCATGCGCAGAAGACCTGATGGAAAAAGGCAGGAAAATGACCAGGAGGCGCACAGGAAGTGACCTTAACCTGATGGAAAAAGGCAGGAAAATGCCCAGGAGGCGCACAGGAAGTGACCTCAACCTGATGGAAAAAGGCGCGAAAATGCCCAGGAGGCACACAGGAAGTGACCTCAAACTTCAATCATCACTTCCCTATATAAGCCCAGCCCAGACACTGCCAAATTGCTGGATTATCTTCAGTCCCCCCTTGTTCCTGTGCTAGTGTGTGATCTGTCTGAACTTGTTGTGACCTGGAAACCTATTTGACTACTCTTGATTGCTGCCTGCCATTGACCTCAGATTTGTACCTTGACCATTCTACTTCTTTGCCCCTTTTGTACTCAGCTGCCAGATTGGAACCGACCCCGGCTTGGATCTCGACCATTCTTCTGATTAACCCCTGTGTACTTCGTTGCCAGAGTGAACTTGACCTCGGCTTGGATCTCGGACTAAGGCTTGCACGGTGCTCCGCACCCCTGCCACCCGTGCCACTCGGTGTCCACCAAGTCTCTGTCTCCATCTCCAGAGACTTCAAGGACCTGAGGTGCAAGGGAGGCCTCCCCACTACTTCGGTCTCACCTCAGGTACGTGGCTCCCGTGACACAAGACTTCGGCAGCCACTGGCTTGACTTTTTTTTTCATATATGGGAGAGAGGGATCTTTCAGTGAAGGAGCCAGGGGTTAAAAAGGCAATGCTCCTGCCCATCACCCCTTATAATTAACTCTCTCTTGCCCAGCCCTTTGAAGAACTTAAGGGATAACTCCACTTTTCCATTTGCAGTTTTATATTGCATAGCCAATAACTATAACTAGGGGGGAAAGACAGGCTTCCAGCCAGTCAAAATCCCTTTCCCTAGGGTACAAGGACTCATTTCCTCACCCTAATATAAAAGTATTCCATGCCCAAACAAACAGGGGTTTGTACTTTACATGCTCGTAACTTGAATTATTAATGGACATGTGGTGTTATACAACAAATCCAAAACAAAAGCTTTCCCTCATCTCTTTTGTTAAATGGAAATGTGCCCCCTGGTCCCTCGGACAGTCCTTTTGAGCAGATAAATTCAGTTCATTGATATATATTAAAATATTAGTTTTAATAGATTAATATTAAAACAAACCAACTATTAGCATCTGCACAATGATGTGCAAAATCGTTTGGCTATACTCTTAAATTGAATCTAAATGTCTCAAACATGGTCTTCATGGATAATAACATTTCCATTGGGTTAGAAAGGCTGCCTGGGTTCCAGCAGCTTTCTGGGCTTGGGCCCCCTAAATAAGCAGGTAATGTGTGAATATATCTTACATCTGCTAGTTAGGTACAGTTCAAAAATATTTTATTGTACTGTACTAGTTTGGAAGTTTACATTGAATATACTTTTCCAGACCCACTTCATTTACCCACTTAATTTGTTGGCTTTGTGTAATCATACAATCTAATTTTTTTGCATTTACTGCACGTTTGGTAGGTAGGGTATAACTATTATCTCAATACCTGAAAGGGCAAGTTCTGGTGGAATTCTGAGAACTGAGGACTTACTTTACCATGACTGTAAATTGTGGTGCCATATGCAACCTGTTGTAATCCAACAACTTTTCATAAGTTATCCGCACACTACACATTTACTTTAGTGTAAATTTTCATTGAATATATTTTGGGTTATTGTTCCAGCGTTTACTTTAAAGTGAATCTGTGCTGTGCCTATATGGGCAAAGCTACATGTATGCTTTAATTGTGGCCTCACCAGCAACTTCATTCAGCCACCAAGAGTGGAAAATACCTGGTACTTTAAGGTAAGAGGATCATGTGACTCACTCCCCTTCCTTGCATGTGACAATTCTGGCACTTGGAAACTTGACACTCAGGCACCCACACACTGCCTCTCCAATCTCATGTACAGGGTACACTGCAGCATTGCGCCCATTCATCCACATATAATTGTACATGATATGATTACCTGTAGAACGGGAGAGATGTTTGTCACGGGACACAAGCTCTCTGCGTCCGTCTACAATTATATGCGGACAGTCATGGACAGATCTGGACGCTGTCAACCTGTCATTAACTTGAATGGGCACAGAGGCTGCATCTGTGCGAACACACCTGGAATTCCTTCCGCAAGAATTCATAGGTTCTTGCCACAGGAATCTCAAACCGCAGATTTTAACATCGTGTGCATGAGGTCTAAGTCCAGCAAGTAGAGCCTTAAGGTTTTGGTGTTTGAGAAACACTATAATTAAATATGTGTTACATAAATTTTTCAATGATCAGGCTACTAATCTATATACTGTATACACTTGGACAAAACTACATGATATTACAGGATTGCTAGCCCACTTTTGTTTGGAAGCTAATTACAATGCATCAAACACAGCACACTACTACTAAAATACGATGAAAGCGATTTCACAACTGCATTCAGATTTATACAGCTAAAATGTTAGGATTAGGCTTGTATTTCACTGTAAATGTCTTGACATCTGATCCATTAAGCCATTTCACAGACTGACAGAGAGAACACTGCCTTCAGAGCGACATAATTGCCACAATCAGGATCATCACAAATTGGAAAGAAGCCTAGAAGAAAAATGAATACTGTTTAGGAAGTTCTGATACTGTATAGGAGAATTTTTATATGTAAAAATATATTTCACTTATGTATTTAGCTGTTTGTCTGGAGTTTCACTTTAATGCAGCCCTTACAAGAATGACAGCATATAAGAGGAGCATTATTCAGCTATTATAGTTTTCTATATGCTATAATCTGCCTAGTTTATGTAGCATATTGAGAAGACAATGTTTATGTCTGTGGATATCGGCAGAAAATCACAGCCAACCATTCTCTGGGTGTCATTTTAGCCAATTGTTCAGGTTTTCGCCTTAGAACACCAGTGGTGGATGTGTCTAACCATGGTCACCTGTCATGGACATAAATGTGTAGGCTAGGGCAATCCAAACATGTATTTATATTTAGTGGGTGAGGTCTAACATACCTATTTGCCATCTTGTAATGTGAATCATCCCCTGAAAGTTAAATTCGTTTTTTGGAAAAGGTGAGACATTTAAGAGTTTTTTTCTGAGATTTTCAGTGTTGTCTGTGGCCCTTATTGGGTATGTTTCCCCTGACCTTCTGACCCCATGATAACTGTCAATTGAACAGAAAGTTGTGGGAAACCTCACTAATGGGACAAAGACCTCAATAAAATCATCACAAAGATTTTTACCACTTCTCACGATACTAAAGAAAATGTTATTGCTGTGTTCCCATTGGGGAACTTTCTCTTCACTTGGCAGTGGTAACTGTGGTAGCAAGATAGGGAAGTCTTCCCATTAATGGCAGGACAGGAGGTTATATCATGTTCATCCTAATTTGTATTCAGTTTTTTAAGGAGTAGGGGATGCCAAAAACCTCAGAGAGACCTTTGTTCTTACTATCTGTGCCCATGACAAGGACATCTCCTCTCACTTCCTGCTCCAGTGACAATGGTCCAGTTTTGATTGGAGTTTTCACCTAAATATTTTGAACTTGAACCCTCATCTGGGCCTGCACAAAAATAATCTACAAAGCACTAGTCACTAAAAACCAGGATATATCTTGCCTGCTAATAGTGGTATTTGTTAAACATAGCAGCAAGGGTATTTAAAACCCATTTTTTTAAGGGTTAGCTGATCATGATTGGATTTTCCCGAAATATACTTGATGATACTTACAGATATTCTGAAAGAAGGATTTGCAGTATTAGTGCAACTTGTTCCAGATACACTTGCGGATGTTGAGTTGTAGGTGATCGTGCAGCTTGCAACATTAGTCCAGAAGACCTTCTCTGACTGCACCACAGTCGCCCTGGAAGAGGAAATATAGTCATTTTATTTAATTTAAATATAAATGTAAAATGCAAAGTGAATTCCAGGCATAATATGAAGCCCAGCTATTATAAGCAACCCCCCAATGCAGCTGTATAGTGTGTTGTGTTTTGCTTTGTTTTGTTATTTTCTTATCCCCTTACCCTTCTTAGAATAGACTTAGAGGGTTATTCACAAAGGATTAAGCCAAAGCATCGGCTAATCCTTCGGCTCACTTTGGCCACCGGAGCCCTCCAGTTCAGTCGAAGTGAAGGGCTGCTGCACAGGCTACTCACAATAGCCCATACAGCAGCCAAGCGGCTCGGCCGAGCTGTCTACATACAGCAGGCTGTCAGAATACCCGACCAGAGCGGGCAGCTCGTTGACTTCCAGCTCTGATCGATCGAAGATTTTCTGGCTGGCTTCTTCGATCCACCGATCGAGGGATGTCGATCGAAAAGGGTGCCGACAGTGTCACACACTGCAAATTTCGGCCAGTTCCTCAAAAACCTGGCCGAAATTTGAATAGTATATGGGCACCTTACTGGTGGTTTAAAGCTACCAGGAGTTTTTTTATGAGTTAACAAATGGGGATACCAGCTGAAGATACTAGTCCGGTAGGTACGCTTGTATTCTCATAAATGCTGCATCACAAGTGTAAAAGACCCACTCTGTGCTGATATCAGCCCACATGCATGGGTACAGGGCTTTTCAGTACTTTTAGTAGGTCAGAATATGTCACTATAATTGGCCAGATTGTGCAAAATTTACTAGCCTCCCATACTATCCCTTTCCTAATGAACTGATAAAAGAAACTTTAGATCTCTTAGTTGTTAGTCATGTTGTTAAAATAAAACATAACACATGGATCTGATTATTTCAGATTTCTCTGTGAGTGGACTAGAATTATTGTGTGTTAAGAGTGTAGAAGTAAAGTACAATTGGGATAATATAATTTATGGGCACATATTTCCTCATATCATTCTCAGGGTTTGCAAAAGTTCCTTGATTTTTATGTATACCATGGCAGGGCTCTTCTTTATTCAAAAACCCAGTCTAAAGTTAAATTTTGCAAGCTAAGCTTCACCACACCTGTACTGTAGGATTCAGTGTAACCACAATAGTACTTATTTAAGGAATTAAATAATTAGTGTGTCAGTTTGGGGGACCTGAAATCCAATGGTCTAATTACACAGCTAGTTCTCAGGAAGAATCATTATTTGAGAGCTGAAAACTCCATTGTACAAATGAAGAAAAAGGAAATATCCTTTAAGTATATGGAGAATACCAATTCCATTTTATAAACCATGTTGGAACCTATGCAGCTTTAAAGATTAGTGTGCACTAAATGTGAAATCAGTAATAATGTGTCCCTATCTTGACAACTGATAGATAGCGGTCTATTCAAAACAAAGCCCTTGCAAAGAAACGCACCTTATTTTTATGTCTGAGTTGCCGCTTGATGGGGCCAACCATTTCACCTGCACATTTGATTTTGAGGCTTTAGATGTTTGACTCACTGCACTCTGAAAAACAAAGGAAGGCAGTGGGATAACAACCATCATATTTTCTGTGGTGAACATTTCATTAAAGTGTATGTCAGGGCAAAAAAAAAATCATGCAGTACATCTCTGCAAAACATGCACAATTTCCTATATTTTATCCCTTTAAAAACCTGCAAGTACAGAGAAATACCAATTGTTCCTGGCAGATCAAGCACTCCTCATTTCCTGTTGTGGGCTGACAATAGAGTGCCTTTGATGCACTGAAATTGCAAAAAATCTTGCCAGCTCATTCCAGCTCTCTCTTTCCTCTTCTTAATAACACAGGGTGGGGGTGTTCTGTAGTGCACTAAGAGAACTTGGAGGGCCGATTAGACTCATAGCGATAACTCAGGCAGCATGCACAGGACTCAGGCCATCTCTGGATTTCTGGCAGAATCAACAGGTATTTATTTAACTGATCAATCAGATATAGTAAAACACTTTCTATGGTATATTTAACAGACCAAATGGAAGCAATATTAGAGTCATTTGTTGTTAGGGATTAATTAAACCTTAAGTAAAATAAAATTTTAAAAAATAAAATTTAAATAGATGGGTGTGTGGGTGCTGTTTTGTCTGCTAAAAGAATTTGTATTTGTGTCCATACAGTCCTGAGATTTACACAGCCAGACAATGAATAGTCAGTAAATGATGAGCGATGATGAGTGCTTTATTCTGCTTACTGTTCTGTCCTCCTGTCACCATTTTCAGTGATTCAGTGTAATATGTGCATGCTGCGCACCTGATTGGCTCCAAGTACTGCCATTCGCTCTCCATGCTGTGCAGGGATTGCAGGAGGCTGATACCAAGTAAAATTCAGCTATTTGCATTTAAAGAATCTGTAAAGCCAGTCACTTATATTTTATATAGGCTTTTGCTTACTTATAGTAGGTTTCAGTATTTTTAAACCTGCTTTCATTAAAATGAAGACTACAAGTGGCTGTTTCAACACACATCACTCAGGCATGGTCCACTGTGTGTATAAGGGTTAATCCCCAATTCTGTATTAGAGCCCTTTCTTACTTTTCAGTTGTGATATGTAACACATGTAACATGCTTTAACTTGTGTGGTTCCATTAATTTTCAAAGGTACCCTAAAGCACTAACTAAAAGCACCTCCTACGCACATGCTTTGCAGTGCACCACAATTAATGGTAATACACTACAGTGTGTTTTGGTGCACTGCATTAAACAAAAATGTGGTATGTCAATATTTTGGATGTTCTGTTGCCCATTATTTTCAATTGGCTGTTTTAATAAAATGAACATTAACAAGGTACATCAATGACGCGTTGACACGATGCACCAGTACGTGTAGGTGTTTGGGTGTAAATGGTCCCCTAATGTTCCAGTGCTATTATAACCTAGGCAGGAAACAAGATGTAGCTTGCCTGAATGAGTCTTTAAGGGAGGGCGTATATATAGTCTGACAAAAGAACTAATTTGTCACCAAACCTTGTATTTGTTATAGCAAACAGTTAGATTAAATTACCTCTGAGAAACCTGGTACTATTATTCTTTCTGGGAACACAGATCAACCAGTTTGCTCCAGCAAACTGGTCCAACAGGCATATCCTACATGTGTATTTGATTGTTTTGGATGATAAGAATTATAAAGTAATTCAAGTAAGATTGCTACAGTATGCAATTAATTGCCTCTTGCTTGTCCATAAATACAAAATGCTACCCCAGAGCTTCTTCATGTGATTTTTAAATTTCATTAGTGACTTATATCATCATGTCCCCTGTTAGCTCATGTGAACTACAGCACAATGATTGGCTCTGTGTGCTTCTTCTCCCTCTCACAGTCTCATTTCTTATTACCATATACTGCAAGATACTTATACAAATCCAATTCAGATTCAGGTGCTTACTCTGTTTGCATTAACAATACATTTGATTTAATTTGTGTCTTTACGGTAGATCTGTTTGGAGATTATAATTTAAATTTGTTTGGAGTTCAGCTTTTAAGGACTCATACGTGTTACCATCTAGTTGTACAAATGTTCTTAAAGTGGACCTTTACCCCTATCTTTACAATAACAGCAAACACACCTTTAGAAATGTTTAGTAATGACAATCTACAAACACATACTTCTAGATAATTGCCGGCTTTGTATTCTTTGCATACCTTATTTCTCTTTTCTTCCCCAGTCTTCTGGCAGTGGCCATGTTTACTAAGGTCAGATTACTAGCTCTCCTTTTACTTCCTGGATTTCTGGCAAATGTGACTAGACATGTGACTAGGACATGTGACCATGCACCTCATCTCAGGGGAGGAAAATGCCTTTCCCTGAGATCTCCTGAGATTACAGATGAGATTTCTCAGCAATGCCCTGCTGGTGACAATGCAATCCCAGTGTGCATTGTTATGGCAAACTGAAGTCTTTTTGCCCTTTCAAAGCAGGAAGTGAATGCTCTGCAAGTGTAAGTATTTCAAACTTTCAGCAGTTTACATCTGACATGTCTATGTTATTATTAATCATCAAACATAGAGGGATGCATTGGTAGAATTTGATTTTTAAGTGTAAAGGTCCGCTTTAAGGTCTACCAATAACTATGTAGTGAGAGAACCTACTCACTTAAATATAAGCTAAATGGAAAGTGTAGGTAGCCATTCATACAACATAGTTGTTGGTAAATCTAAACTATATTACATGGAAATTGTACAGTCAGATTGTAACATATGTAGACAGTCTTGGTGTCCTGTCCTGTAGCTAGAAGGTAAAACCACTGCATAGTAGTAGGCATGGCATGGTATATACTGGACTAGTAGCCATAGCTCTGCAAGGTAGGAAAAACTTGAGTAACGGCCTGCTAGACTGGTAAGTATTACTAATCTTCTTTTTCAGGCTGCTTGTATTTTAATGTTTTTGCTCTAGTAATAGGGTCACTTATACTTCTTCAGCATCCACATTTGCATAGTCTACCTAATTTATCATCATAGGTTATACTTACTGCAGCTGTAGAACATGTGAGGGTCTGTGCACTGCTGTCTATGAGCTGAAAGGAGCCCAAGGGGGTTTCTAAGCTGCCTGAGCGGGCTTGAATTAGGAATCCTTCAAATTTTGAATTTCCACTCAGAGTCACTGCAAAGTAAGAAAGATATAAAATATATTTAGGTTACAAAATGTACAACGCAACAGAGAAACAGAAATATCAAATTATTTTTTTAATATATTTTTTTCTTTATTTGGGACATGCAAAGATAACAAAGCAAATATAAATAGTAACATATGACCTCCTGACACAGCTGGACATGGTGATCCAAGACATATAGACGTATGGGTGACCACAAGCACTTCCAAAGAGAAATCAGCCATCACAGTTATATATTAGACATCATAGGCTAAGGTCTAGTATCATAGCAACTGAAGGACCATCATGTGCTGAGAGATACTGTGGCCGTGTTAATAAAAGGGAAAAAGCTAAACTGGGAGGGAAACAAAAAAAAAGTGGAGGAGGGGTGTGGCTTGGGAAAATGAAGGGGAGGGGAGGAAAGAGAGAAGGGGCCAAGAATAGAAAAGGAATGAAAGGAAGACTAGGAAGGAGAAGAAACAAAAACAAAAGATAAAAAGGAACATAGAAAGTACGTGAGGGCAGATGCAGATGCACACAAGTCAATTATGGCTGAATTGCATGATATGAATATAACGAATTACCTTCAAGCAGTGACCATTGCTTTCAGATTTAAATACTGGGAATTTTTTAATTGGTTTTGATGGGTAACATTCTGCATTGCTTTATGTGCAGGTTTTTTTTTTACATGAAGGAACATAAAATATTTATTTAGTAATGTAATACATTAATTAATTGATACACTATAAAGAGCAACAAGTTAAATTTGGCTTTTGTTGATGTAAAAATAGCTTTAGACAACTTTTGACAACTTGTATCGAATGCTTCATGACCTATGCAATCAGTTTATTTTTGTAAATTTGTTACGATGTTCAGAAACTAAATGCTAGAGACTTGAAGGACTTTGTCTTAACTCCAGTGTAAGCGGATGTTGGGAGTGACTGTCCTATCCTTTAGCACTGTTTCTTCAATGTCTTCTGCTACCTATTTGACCAAGCATGTGGCTGCTCAGAACTTTTGCTGCAATGCTTGCATACAGAATGAGATAACCAAAACTTCCCAGGAGGACATGTATCAGGTGTAGCAACCTTTGAATCAATATTTAATTGATCTGCAGAGTGATGCAACTCCCCCTCCCCCCAAGCAAAAATGAAGGATGAAGGTGCAAAACCGGAGCACTTTTCCCATACTCCAGTGAAGAAACCATGCAAAGCAACATGTAGACATTAAGAGACACTAAGGAGTTTCCAGAATCTTGAAGATGACAGACTTTAGCGCACCTACTCTAAGAAAAGTCCTTACAGTGGTGCAACAATATAATTCTTTACTTGTCTCCCTAACGACTCAAATACAGTGGGGTAGGGAAGAGATAATGTTTATCGTGCCTAAGCTTCAAGGAAAACATAACAACATGGAAGATACTATATTCCTTCTTCACCAAGAGACTAAACTTGCCCTACAAAAGTCTACCTAATCCTAAGGAACTAGCTCATATTAAAAAGAGACATAGTAATATTAAAGGTAGCAATATTAATATTAAGGGTAGCAATCCAGCATCCAAGTACAGAAGGTAGCAATCCAGCCTCCAAGTATATTAAAAATGGATCTTAACCTGGTGGCGATGCCCATTAGCCACTCGCTTTTGGATCAAGATATTCAAACTGATTATTTCCCTTTTTAACATACATGTTTCCAGCAATCTTCAATATGCCCTCTTCCATCTGTCTATACCCGGAACTACAGCGTGTTTATTTTTCTAGCAGCTAAGTTAACGATGGCAGGCAACTGGAAGAGACAACAAATCTCCTATGTGGAATTTGTAAATAGGCTTGATTATATCATGCTCAATGAATGCCTTTCCAGTATTCCAGTATTTTAGAGGACAATTATTGTAAATGTCTGGGTATTTGGGAACCTTAGCTCCTATATCGCCACCCTGACATGGATCCAATGAGCTACCGGAGAATCTGATTTCTGTTTTGAGCATTCAGATGGTTCTGGTGATAGTGCTGGGGTTTGCCCAAATGTGGGACCCACCAATGGTATTAGTGTGACGGATACTATTACCATTTCCCGTATTGTCTATCCTCTTTCTTCTCTCTTTCTGTGGGGTCTCTCCCCGCTACCTTTTTTTTTTTTTAGATTTTATTTTATTTTAATCTCCTTCTCTGGCTTCTCTCCTAGGAGGTGTAGTCCTGTTAACTTTGCAGCTGCACAAAATGTTAAATCTTACCACATGGTTAAGGATGAGACACCCACTTGCTCTTGAATTTGTAATTCATAGGCTGTAATATTGCATTTATTATGGGTATATTGTTCTCTGCCTAACTACTGTTTTGGAGCAACGTCAACCACTTACCTATGTTTAATATGTGTTAAACTTTAATAAAATTATTGAAACAGAAAAATGGCTCTTAACCACTCTTGGAAAGAACACTCTCAAACCTCTCTTTGTTGTGGAAAGAGTTCACTGAGTGAGTACAACTTTGCCCTTGACCCAGGGTATCCCCCCCAGACTGGTTATTGAGCTACCACTATCGAGTTATTATCCTTGGTAACTCTGGAGAGCTTTAGGCTGTTACTCTGAATGAAGCCAAATCCTTGCTGCACAACCTGCAACTCATTTATGCTATGCTGTTCCCTGCTTATCACAGGGTGGTGACCTCAGTCATCTCACTTTTTTTAAGGCAGCAACATTCTGTTTTTTGCAAAAATTTGCCAAAAACAAATTGAGGATGCTCATAGTGACAATTATGGATGGTGCTATGTGTATTTCAAAGAATCAAAGTGTTTTTATTATGTCCCATAAGTCATATAGCCATGTTTTGGAATTGTGCAGGATCCAATAACACTGTGTCGCCGAGCGGAAGTGACCATGCTGGTCCCAAAATGTTGGCTTTACAACCTACAGTAGACATCAAAATTCAGACGAAATTTGGACATTCTGACACATCCGAATTTCTGAATCCCACTGCATCAGAATATGTCCAAATGCGAATTTCTGTTTCTGATTTTCAGATCCCGTCCGAATTTCATTCAAAAAGGAAACTGAATCGAGCATGTGACTTTTCTGGCCAATTAGATGTATTTTTTGGTTTAATGAATGGTTCTGAACACGAATTTAGTAACAGGAAATTCTGTCTGTCCCCATAAAAAGACTAGGGACTCTTTGAGTATCCTTACATGAACATACAATGCTTCTAGATCTATACCCATTGTTAGGGCAGACAGTGTTTAAATCTAGTTTACAATAGATAGAGAGATATGCCATAACAGTACAGGCAGGGTTAACATTAACCTGCCCACCCCTTTGCATTCCAGAGGCACGTAAGGTAAGTAAAGAGATAAACTTTTTTTTTTCCAGAATACAGCATGTAATATGCAAGCAGCAATTGTTTTAGGTATGCAATGTCAATGGAAATTAATATAAACTAGATATTAACCCAATTCAGCTGCAAAAGTGGAAATGCACTTTAAGCAAAGGTAAAAGGAAAATTTCGCATTGTACAGGAAATCACCCACAATCATGAATTGCTATACTATACAACTGCCTGCTTTCTACTAGTATGTGAAGTAAATTACATAATATGGAGAGCAAATATTGTGGCATCCCAGTACAGAGAGATTTAAAAAAAGTTACTGTACATGGACTAAAAAGATGCATATTACTTTTCAAGTTATACCAATGCCACTGCTATCTGGCACATGCAGGATAGAACCACCCAAAATACTAAACCCAGGTTGCATGGGCGGGGATTTGTGTTTTTTTTGCCGGTTCTATCTTTGGATATGCTGGATAGTAGCAGCACCGATATCATTTGTAAAAAGAAAGGAAACTTTGACTTACCATCCAACAGACAAGTAATATGGATTTTATTATTTTAGAGCCCACCCTGGGTCCATGTTTGTTAACATGGCGACAGGTTTGCTTTTAAAAGTATAATATACATTGCAAGCCCACTTTCCAAATTACTATTAATAACTGGTAGGCATGGATATAGACATACGTATTCACTACTTTACTCATCATTCTACATTACCTGAGATTTGCTCTCCAGCACTGTAAGTGGTTTTAGAAACAGTCAAACTGTAGGGGGCATTGGAGGTCTGAGCAGAGGCTCCATGATTAGGAACCATTGAAGAGCAGGACTCCTGAACTTGTCCATCTGGATAGGCATTAATGGAGCCATAAAGACACAAGATAAGCAGGATGATGATACTGTGAGCTGAAGCGGAAATATCCATCTGCATGGAATCTGAAACATCAAACATATACATATTTACAGAAAGAAACTACATAAATATATATAAGAAATTAACAATATAACTTACCCTATACTAATTAATGTCAGTTTTTTTTTTTGCTAATGAGAATGACATTTAGATTAATATTAGCTGTTGTTGAACAGCTAAATGGAATGTGTGGCTTTAGCCTCTTGCTGCCAGGCCCTGCTTCCCACTTTTTACCACCAATATCCAGACCATTTTTGCTTTTTTGTTTTTTATACTTTTTAGTCATTTCAGTCATTTTGGTGTCACCCCTCCAATGGTCTTACCCGGGTACGGGCCGCACCCCCCTTGTGACGCCACTGTCTGAAACTAGTGCTGGAAGGTTTGAATCCAGTGACGCCAATCCTGGGAAATACTTTTGCATTCACTGACCAATTCTGGAAATATTTGTTTTGCATTTATCAATACCAATGTGTAGGGTTATTAGTGCATCCACTGAAGCCAAAGCTGGGGCTTTTTATTAAATTCAATGACATCAATGCTAGGGGTAATTATTGCATCCACTGAAACCAATGCTGGGGGGTTTTATTGTATAAATTCACACCGCTGCTGGGAGTTATTACTGCTGATGCCAACAATTTTACTTCGACTTTCTCTTCAGTGTGCCCCCAAGCCCTATTTTGTCTAAGACATAACAAAGGGGCCATCCAACAAGCTATATGCAGCCAAGCGACACTCTCTTCAATGACCACGCTTTTAGGCCATGTGCACATTTGTTCAGCTTGTGGGCATGCATCACATTTTACGTCTCATACTCTTCAAAGTGTCCCTCATGTGTGTTTGCAGAAGTTAGCAACTATGATAAAGGATCCTATCATACAACCATTTCTACCTTGCCATTAGAGAAAGGTGAAAGAGGCATGCTGCAAACACCTCTTTATGCTAGCTTAACCAGGAGAAAAAGTGAATAAACAACATGTCTGATCACTTCTACCCATGCCAAACCTGAGCAATTATGTTCTACTAATGCCTCAAAGACATTAGGTCATCATCTAATCTCTAAGGGCACCTGGAGTACAAGCATATATCCCTGTACAAAGCATGAGAAATGGGCTCAAATGTCATTCAGATTAATTCAGTATTAGCAAGCAGAGAAAGCAATTGTTGATAATAAATCTCTAGGGAAGGTAATTATACTGCTTTGTCTTCTGTGGGAAGGAATCATACTGGACAAAAGGGAAATGTACTAAATCTCTCTGCTAACAGGAATATCCTAAAAACTGTATTTATTATATAGCTACAGCATAGAACTCCTTGACCAGTTTGGAACACAGTCATGGGAACCCGGAGTGAATCTCACTGATCACTGCAGGTAAGAGTTACCCTAAATATTCTTGATTTGTGTAGGCCTGTATATATAACGCAAACACACACGTATAGAGACAACATACATACAGCATGTAAATACACCTTCCTATAAACGCTTGTTTCCACAGTATACAGACTAACATAGCAACTGTGAGTTTCAATCCCAATAGAGTAAATGCTTTCTTTTGTGCTCTGGGATTCAAACACACTGACAATGCTTTTTATCAGGATGGGGCAACTTCGGAGCACACATACAGTATGTCTATAAGTAGCTAACTCTAATAAACTCATGATTTATAGATAAAATAGCCCACAAATATTTACCTATATACATGGTTGGGTAAGAAAATATAAGAGAAAAAGGGGGTAAAAATAAATAAATATATATATATATACAGCATTTCAGGTGGAGAAAAGTGAAAACAGGCAGAGAGCGGTGAGGTAGCGGAAATTTTCTAAATTTAGATATTCATTCATATACAAAGAGAGATGCATGGGCACTATGAGTAAAATAGAGCAAGATAGTGAATAGCAGAGGTCCACATGAAAATCATATTTTCATAACGTAGAGTAGAGCAAAGAGAAGAGAGTTGCTGCTAAACTATTAAAGGTGAAAGTGATCACTCCTGGAAAGAATGCATATCTGCTGCCATTCAAATACGCACTGATTTAATAAACGATCAGCGTACAAACATGCAAGCTAGCACTGCCACCGGGGAAACTTGTAGGTTTGTGGCAGTGAACAAGGATGCATGCAAGTAAATGTAAAGACAAAGTGGCTTTAATGGCTTTTGTAATAATGTCACTTTGGTTTGCCTTAATGTCTGGCTATATACTAAAAATAGCGATCCCTCGCATATATATGCAGCAGGTCCCCAGGCATTCTATAAATCATTGTCATTGTATGTGGTGTTTTCTGCATAGCCTATGCTGTGGGTTGCACACTTACCTGTGATCACACAAGCACTGCTGTTCTTGGTACAGGTAGACTGTGTTCTCCTCCCCACAGTTCAGTGACTGTAAAGCAGACAAACACTCTGAGCAAAGGACTTATTGATAGTCATTACAGGGAGGGGTCTGGGTATATATTTCCTGGTGAAACTGTAAGGTATATCTGTTTACCGCATCCTACAATTAATTAATGGCCAAGACCTGAGTATTTAGGCACCACACCCCTAGAAACAATGGTAATCACAAAAAGAGAATGGGGGGTTTTGAAGGTACCAAATGACAATTCCAAGGCAATTGAAGATAAAAAATATATAGTGATTAAAAAATTAATTGATATAAAATTCATTCGTGAAATACCTCCAAACAGATATCTCCTAAGAGGGTCACTCCACTTCTATATCTACAGGTCAATAATACATGATTGATTTAGGACAATACATATGATGACATGATTTGAAATAAAGACATGATTAATGCTTAATTTATTCGGAGTGGAGGAGTCACGTACTTTCCCAACATTTCACGCTAAAAAGCGCTTCCTCAGGAGATGGAGGAAATCTGCATAATTGGAAAAATCAGTAAACATGATGTGCGAAACCAAAATTGTATAATGGATGAATAACCAGGTAGGAACAACACCTACCGATTTGGTCAGGTTGACATGTGTGCATCTGAGCAGACCGATCCGAGCAGTCAATCTACGTGGATACATTGATCCTGCACACACACACACACACTAAAGCAGAATAATACAGCCCCCCATTGTTTAACCCCTCGCCCCACCCCCTTTCCTTCCCCCCCTGCCCAGAGAAAGACCCATGGCCTGCACATTCCCTGGTGATCCAGTGGTTGATTAGTAAGGTCTGGTGCAGACCTTACTAATTGTTCCTTTTGGCCAGAGCTCAGAACTGTCAGGGCTCCGGCCGAAAAGGAATTCCTGAGTGCCAGAGCTGACAGGAGCAGCTATGTGGTCTGCATCTGACAGAGATGCAGACCAAGTAGCTGTTCCCACAAAGTCAGGTATGGTATACCTGACTTGACAGCTGGCTGAGGGCCAAATGGCACCAGTTCGCGGGCTGGAATTGGCCCACGGGCCGGTACTTTGAGACCCTGCTCTATATCCATATTTGCCACATATTTGCTGGTCAACTTCAACACTTCAAATCAAGAATATGTTGGGTGAAGGGTGAGGATATCTAACGGTGAGTTTAGAGGCGTAACTAGGAACCTCAGGGCTCCGGTGTAAGGAGCCATGAAGGGCCCCCCCACCCCATGCTGCGGAGCAATGGCCTGCTGGGAGCTGTAGTCCCAGGAGGCAGTGTCGGGGCCTCGGCGGTTACTGGGCTGGGCCCTCTACTTCCTCTCCAGGCCCCCGGGGGGCTATAACAATAAAGGCATGCTGGGACTTCCAGGGAACTACACGTCCCATCATGCCCTCATTTTCCTTGTACATCCCCACATATAAATCACCCAGGGAACTACAAGTTCAGCATGCAAGCCCCCTGCAGTAGTTCACTGGGTGATATGTGAGAGGTGTACAGGGACAGTGAGTGCATGCTGGGACTTGTAGTCCCCTGTATGATAGAAGGCTGTTTTAATGAATCCCTCATGAAAATACTAATAATACAATGGAATTATAGTACAGTAATTTTCAAGTTCAACTATAGTCTATTCTATGTTTCTATAATGACATTGTATTACCAGTACTTTCATGAGGAATTAATTAAAACAGCCTTCTATCATACAGGGAACTACAAGTCCCAGCTGAACTGCCGACTTGTAGTTTCCTAGTAATACAATGCCATTAAGCAAAAGACATAACCCTCCTGAAACCCAGTCTGCATGGACAGTATGGGCACAAAAGAAAAAAAAAACATATAGTTTATTGAAGCTTGAACAGGGGCTGACTGGCAACTTTTGGCAAGTACAACCCAAGGGCACATGGTGCACAGATTTGACCCTCTCCTGCTCTTCCTCTTTCCCTGCCTCCTCCCTGCCACTTTCTTGTATGTATCACATATGCAGTACCACATGTGCAATTTTGAGGGGGGCAGTGCAGCCTTTTTATGGAGCATCCACAAGGCCATTTTTAATATTAATTGGGCTCTGGGCAAGATTCTGCAGATGGGCCCCCACAACTCCCCCCGCCACCATCACCTGCCCTCCCACTTCTCGACCCAGACCCCCATATCCACTTACATCACCTTTGCTGCTCTGGACAGCCATAAATAGGGCCCTGCTAGACTGTTTAGAGCCCTAGGACAGCAGCTCGCACACCACTTCCCCCTAGTCCGGTGCTTCAGGTATGGGGATGTTGGTACATACCGCAGGCATCATAGGATGGGTTGTGCATAGTGCATGCACCGGAGCAGGGGGGAAGCCAGTTGGTGGTTGTGTATACTACATGCACACGAGAGGGGGTGCACACTGCATGCCCCAGAGTGGGGGTGTTGGTGGATGTGCATACCGCATGTACAGAAGCATAGGGGGTCTGCTGCCAGGAGTGGATGAGGATGAGAAAAGGAGAGCTGCTGTTGCATTAAGAGAACAATGGTGTGCTTTTTTGTGTGCCATGTGACAGTTTTGCTAAAACAATACAGACTAATGATTTTAGGGCAGCGCTGGAGCTCCAGGGCCCTTCGCAGCTGTGACCCCTGCAACCCTGGTAGTTATGCCACTGACTCCAAGCTGACTTATGCCATAGTCTCCAACTTATATAAAAACTGTTAGGTGTTGTGTATATCAGTTTTGAATGGCTGGTCCCTTTTAGAACATTTTCTCAGTTTCTAAAGCTTAAAGGGATTATACAATTTAAAGCAGCTGATCTCCTAAAACAGACAACCAGAAAAATGTGTTGTCTTTGCCTGCCCTGGTTCATGACCATCAGGCAGGGCCGCCGTCAGGGGGGGTACTGCCGATACTCATGTAAGGGGCCCGGCCAGCCTTAAGGGCCCGGCCGGGACTCTTACATGAGTATCGGCTGCCGGTGACAGGAGAGGAGGAGCCCTGGCCCTAGCAGCGCCGGGCCCCAGCATTGACGATGCAGCGGCATAGGAGCAGTCTGGGGCCCCATCAGCACCGCTGCTTGAATGATCTCGGACCGACCGGAAGTGACATCAAGTCACTTCCGGCCAGTCGAGCGGCAGAAGAGGAGGCCAGATGAGCAGGTAAGAAGAGCTGGGGAGAAGAGAGCGAGAGAAGAAGGGGAGAGAGAGAGAGCGAGAGAAGGGGGGGAGAGAGAGAGAAGGGGGGAGAGAGAGATATGCAGCCCTGACCAGCCCACCTACCCCTGCAGAGCCCTCTATAAAGGGTATCAGATGGGCTGTGCAGCATCTATGGTGGGCTCTGCAGGATCACTCTCAGGTATGTGTGGGGTCTCAGGTGGGTCCTGCATCCAGCGCATAATTAAAGAAGAACTATGCAGTAAGTGTTTTTCCCCACAGTTCCCCTAAGGCCCCATTCACGCTAAGTGACTGACGGCCGCTGGCTGCCGTCAGTCAGAAAAAAAAGAAAAACGGCATAGGAACTAATGGCTAGATTGCTATTGGCTATCTCAATTTGCAATAGCAAATTGCAAGCTGGCTGTTGCACCTGCCCTCTGCTGCTGTCAGTCAGCAGAGATGGACCTGATGGAGATATTCAGGTCCACCTCTGCTGATTGCAATAACCAATAGCAATCTCGCTATTAGTTCCTATGCCGCTTTTCTTTTTTTTCTGACTGACGGCAGCCAGAGGCCTCGATGTCGGGAAAAAAAAAAGCCAGCACGGAAAGGTTTACTCTGAGTAAACCTTTCTGGGAGAAAATGTTTCTCTCCCTGGTGTCCGGGAGCTGCTATCTAATAGTGGGAGACTCCCAGAACATCCGGGAGAGTTTAGATGTCTGCTATACTGATTATGACTAGAGATAGTTCGTTTCTAAGCCTTAAGGCCCCATTCACACCTGACCGTTTTGTAGCGCGTCCTACGCTCGATGAACGCTCTACAAAACGGTCAAAAAAATAAATAGCATTGTAGTCAATGGTATCGTTCCCACCTGTCCGTATTTCCGCTCGTCCCGAACGCACTACAAAACGGCCCACGCATGAAAAGGTCCCGGAGCGTTTTTTGCTGCGTATTGGTCCGTTTTGTAGGGCGTTTTCCATTTGTATACTGCCAAGTAGCCTTTGGAATCGCGCGACGGTCGCACGACTTTTTTACCGCGAATCGCGGTAAAAAAAACCGCGTGACAGACGCGCATATTACAATACGCATAGGTGTGAATGGGGCCTTAAATGGCAACATAGTTTCAATGTAAAGCTTTAGATGGTGCTTTTTTAAGAAGGTGGAGTACCTGCCTCTTAAATTGTAGTGGTCAGAGTGACTTGACTGGTTTTTCTTGTTTTATCAATCAATACCAACCCCTCATTTTAAGCATATATTCAAAATAGGAATGCTCTTACACTATACACCTTCATAATGGATTTGCAAAGCAGAGTCATGAATTTGCATAATTTGTTTTTATAGTTAGTGCAGGGTTTGATGAGTCATGGTCTCAGTAACTTGTACATTGTGGAATGTTACTCTAGAAGGCAGAACATTTACCCACAAAGAAAACAAATGTTCTAAGAACATTCCCATGATAGGCTGGGCACTTGTTCTACCTAAACTTGTCAATAAACTTTGTTGCAATGTGTTCTTTAGCTCGCATAATGGGTAAACTTCCCAACAAATAGTCAGACCTCTTAGGGAGGTATTATTTAGACTTTCAGGCAGGTATGTGATTTAATTGTTGTTATACGTTTTCACACTGATCTAATTGTGACTTAAGTACTTGCTGACACCTAAATGTGAAAATGTGAAAACACACACAAATAAATATATATATATATATATATATCCGGCTGTCATCGGGCGGCCGCTCGCTCCTCCAAGGCCACTGCGAGCGGCACTCTACAGTGCCTGATTGGGGAGCCGCGTCTGCCTGATCCAGCCAACCCGGATCGCCGCTATGCGTTCCGGGCTGGCTGGCTGGATCAGGCAGACGCGCCCTCCAATCAGGCACTGTAGAGGTCCGCTCGCAGTGGCCTCGGAGGAGCGAGCGGCCGCCGGATGACAGCTGGGTGATCGTGTCAGGGAGAGGGAGCCATGGCTTCGTTTAGCGGGGGTCGTGACGGTGCCCCCCCTCAGTCCTGGTTGTTACGCCACTGGTGCAGCGCTATAGTGAAACAGTGATTTAAAATATATATACCATACTACAACAACAAATACATAAAATTGTCCATCAACAAGATATTATATTAAGAGTTCCGTGTAGAAATGTATAATAACACTGTAAAGTGATCCAATTATCATAGGTGTGTGCCAGTGTTTTACTCACATCCAGGGATCAATGAAGGAACTTTCAGTTCAAAACCATGCTTCCGTATCCACACTGAGTTCTGCTCACCTTCTAATAAGCACCATTACTAAAACATTTTAGTATGGTCACTCATGCCTTCCTACATGGGTGAGGGGGGCGGCGTTGCTGTTTTGCCTAGGGCAGCAGCATTTGTAAATACACCGCTGCCTACACATGATGGGACAATTATCTGCTTCACCAGTAGAAGATATCTCTCGGCTCCTCTGGTAATACCGCTCCTAGAAAAGAAGATGAAGACACAAAAAGGGGGTTTTATCAAAACTGGAGCAGACAAAAATCTGGAGCAGATGCGCACAGCAACCAAACAGCTTCTCTCTTTCATTTTCAAATCTTAGCTGAACAAACTGAAGAGAGAAGCTGATTGGTTGCCATGGGCAACTGCTCTATATTTTGTCAGCTCCAGTTCTGATAAATTCCCCTTAATAGTGTAGCTCTCTTTTTAAACCATTTATTAAAAAAAAAAAAAAACTGCTCACTTATAAAATCCTATTTTCTGACCCAATCCTGACAGTGATCCTCTGTCCACACAACCGGAAAAATAAGGAAGACAGCTACTGATGTAACCAAACATCCAGTCATGTCACTGCTGATCACCAAGTGTCTCCTCACACTTCCGGGGATAAAGTTGCCAAGCTCCACCCTATGCATTACATCACCAATACTTCATCAGCGGTGTGGCTATGAGGTTTAACAACTAAAAACTAAACTGTAAGTCCAGTTATAGTGTTCAAATATATGGCGGGAAGTATAAGTATATATCTACCCAAATATATATATTTATATTTATCTACGTTGTGAAAATCCAGGCAACCTCAGTACTTTTCCAGAGAGTAGCGTTTAATTGGATCGAAGAAACAGATGAATAGGAACAGTCCAACAGAGTAATACAGAGTAAAATATCTAGACCTCAGATGATAAAGGTCCCTTGAGAACCCACTCTAACTACCCAGCATATATCTCCAATCTATAGATGCTCCTCTGTGCCTCTCTTCATGACTCTGAACTCCCCTCTCAGCCACCATAGGCTCTCTATTTATATACAGTTTAGTGCCATTCACTAACACTGAATGGATTCTGATTGGCTGGTCTAATTACCCCTTTGATGTTAGTTAACTAAACAGGTTTTGACAAAATTCCCTACCGCTGTTCCATTGTGTACAATCAACAAAACAGGATGGTCAACTGGTCAATAGACTAACACAATAAAAACCTTGTTAGCATAGGTGTGTTAGATAAAATCAGCTAAAAGAATGCAATACATGAGAATACACCCAAAATATACCCCTAATATATCTACTTCAATCATAATTTACAACATACACACCCACTTGGATCGGTTTTACCCAAAATCGATCCACAACAAGTAAACCAGTTGCATATTATCAAGTAGAAGGGTTACATTTGGGCTTATGAGGTAATAATTGTTCCACAATGGCTCATAAAAATATTTACTTATTTTGAAACCGTTTACATTTCTTTTCACCAGCATCTCCTATACCCACATGAAACAATTGTTAGATAATATGGCTTTAGACCATGATAAGTATCAGCGGCCTATATAGCTGTTGGGCCTCATTTCACATCTTGTAGTTCTCCTCAGTCCACACAAGGATACTGAATATTGCACAGACAAGCTGACCCACTGTCCAGTCCTGGGTCTGACTCTGTTACATGAGTCATCTTCCACCATCTCAATGAAAGCAATGCTTATTGTCGCTGTTTTAGAAGCTCTAAATTCATGTTTCCTGGATTTCCTCCATTGTTAGGCTCAGGGGTTTCATCATCATCAAAGGTCAGTTTCTCTGCTTAGACAATCTGCATCACAAGCCCATGATGGAACTTCTGCCAGAAGAGATTTTCATTTGCCATTTAGAGGCTTATTTTTGCAACCCCATCTTGCCTTCCTTAGAGCAGTTGCTGGGACCATCCAGTAGTACATCATATCCCACAGAACAGGATCATAAGATGGTGTAGGTAATGACAGCTTGGCATTGTTATCAAACCAGATGAATGCGCAGTAGATTGTCCTTGTCAGTATCTCAGCCATGAAGGTAAAACGTTCTTTACATGTATATAAGTCACAGTCTTCAGCATATTATAAACAACTGATTCAACAAAGTTCAAAATACATCTAGAGTGATACATTTCACTCATCCCTCTTATAAATTTGGAGACAACCACCCAAAGTATTATTTCCTAATGTACCCAGTCTGAGCGTCAATGTATAAATACTCAGACACCCAGTATAGATTGATCTACAGAGCCATTGTGAGTATCTTACCTCATACTTCATACATACACATGATAATAATTATTCTGTTTTAACGTTTCTCTCTGGGGGTTTTTTTGTTAAGTAAAGATACAGTAGATGACAAATATTAATGGATATATAAAAAAATCTAAGACTAAAGAGGTTGAAAGAAGAAAGAAAAAAGAAAGATAAAAAGGAATTCACAGTGTGCAGTCCAATGCTTCATGAATATTGATAGAGTTCATAATTCTGACAGTCCTTATAATTGTTTGTAACTGCTCTAAGGAAGGCAAGGTGGGGCTGCAAAAATAAGCCTCTAAATGGCAAATGAAAATCTCTTCTGGCAGAAGTTCCATCATGGGCTTGTGATGCAGATTGTCTAAGCAGAGAAACTGACCTTTGATGATGATTAAAACCCCTGAGCCTAACAATGGAGGAAATCCAGGAAACATGAATTTAGAGCTTCTAAAACAGCGACAATAAGCATTGCTTTCATTGAGATGGTGGAAGATGACTCATGTAACAGAGTCAGACCCAGGACTGGACAGTGGGTCAGCTTGTCTGTGCAATATTCAGTATCCTTGTGTGGACAAGATGTGAAATGAAAATCTCTTCTGGCAGAAGTTCCATCATGGGCTTGTGATGCAGATTGTCTAAGCTGAGAAACTGACCTTTGATGATGATGAAACCCCTGAGCCTAACAATGGAGGAATTGTTCCTGTTCATCTGTTTCTTCGATCCAATTAAACGCTACTCTCTGGAAAATAATTGAGGTTGCCTGGATTTTCACAACGCATATAACTACACTACACCAGTCACATTTACATTTTAGATAAAGTGGAGACGGCTTGAAACTCCTCTCAGATTTTTTAATTACATTGTGGACTATGTTTAAGAGATTTCCTTTCACTGTTAAGGTGACAACGGTTTATAGAAGTCTTACGTCGTGAGACTAGCTCCCACAGTGTATGCTACTTTTTGTCCCATGCTTCTGCATGCAGCAGAAACAGACTCTGACAGCTCACTCGTCTTCATTCCTGACCATGTTCTGCAAATGAGATGAGCCTCGCTCATGTGGTAGACTAGAATCTCATGTTTAGTTTACCAATTTGTATTGAGATTGCAGTCTCCCAATGGAGAGAGATGTAGCCACCCTCCAGAAGGAAGGACAGTGTCAGCATGAGTTAAGAGATAATTTGAGGCTCTACAGCCGAGTGATACACCAGTAAGCTACATGTTTGTTAATAGTTATGGTACTTGAATGCATTTTCAATATTTAATTCCTGAGGTTAGTGTCACTTTAAGGACACTTGGTGGTGGAGTTGGGAAGCTGTTTTTTGAGGTGTTTTGAGGCAGGTGGAGCAGAAGAGTCTGATCTGTGACTTCATGAAAATAAATTAGGAGCAGAATGGGGGAAAAAAGGAGCAAAGCACATTTATGAAGCAGTGCAGATCGGAGTATTGAGAAATTGAGTATGGGAAGGCATGGTGGAGCTACAAGGTGTCACGTAAGGCAGAAGAGTATGCAAAGGGACTACATCATAGAGTCACTCCTCCCTTTAGATACTTTTACAGACTAAGGAGTGAGGGGGCTCACTGCATCGGCTGGTGGCTCACTGCATCTGTAGCTTAGTTTAAAGCTGTCTGTAGACCATAGATCTTTGAGAACCACTGCCCTAGAGGAAAACTATCTGAAATAAGATTCTCACCATGACTCATGACTGTACAGGGCTGGGAACCAGAAAATGTGCTTAGTATTTGTTGACTTTTTTGTGAGAATGACACAGGCAGATACGTAAAGTTCAGTTTTTTTATATTTTGAGGGCAACCTTGAAGAACCAGTTAAGCAGTTACTGATCATGTGGAGGTGACAGTGTGGACATTTCCAAAAAGCATAAAAATAAGTACTGTAAATGTCATGGTAAATATTTACTGTGCATTCAAGCATAAATAAATAAAAGAAATAAGGCCTGCTAGGCTGGAAACGCACAGCTTTCTCTGCTGCAGAGATTAGAGTGCAGGAGATAAGCAACAGGTAGTAGGAACAGAATCACTGGACCCAACAGATTTATTGATACACACATACTGATTGACAGAAACGCGAAATAATTCTGGAACCTGGGATGATTTTGTTAAGTTACTAGTTCTTTTATATATTTTGCTTTGTTATTTAGTTAAAGTGACACTAAACTCAGGAGTTCAATCTTAAAAATGCATTCAAGTACCCTAACTATTAACAGAAATGTAGCTTATTCGTTTATCACTCGAATGTAGATCCTCAAATCATCTCTGAATTCACTGTCCTTCCTTCTGGAGGGTGGCTACTTTTGTTCCCCATGGTTCTTGTGTGTGTTGTAAAGTAGCCACCGCTCCAAACTCACTCTTGTGATGGACTGCAATCTCAATACAAATGATTAAACTAAACAAGAGATTGAAAGAAACACAACTCCGAGCAGTAGGAGCAACAAAACTGAGGACAAAAAGTCTCAAGAGAGATCCGACTAAGTGTATTATTTTATGGTGCAAAGCTATAGATACATTTTTGATAAATGTAGAAGAAAGAGTGTGATATTCGCATAGAAATCAGCTGAAATCACCTTGCGGATATCGGGTAACCTAAGGTGCAAAAAAGGCGTGCAGGGAATGTTTCTGTCCCTGCGCAGGATGGTCGCTCTTGTCGTGGTGGAGTTCAGATAATCCAAAGCTTGGCAGTTAGAGGGACCCTATGTGTACTGGAGAGATGAGACAAGGATACCCCATAACTCCTGGAATTGTTTTATTAACCCTTGAAGTGGGGTTACCATGGCATTGCAAGGATGAAGTGCTCATTTGTGTCTAGGTGCTAAAATAGCAAAGATATGGTGAACGAATGCTCCGAGCCTGCCAGCTGTCATGGCGTTCCCTGAAGTCCAGTCTCCATGTTCCTCAGCAACCTCATATCTATGCATAGTGTATATACATGATGATTTGCTGGACCCTTTAGATTCCTGCAGAGGACGTAGAGAGACATTCCAGGACCCGATCTAAGAAGAAGCTGGCCCAGCAGTTCAGGTGAGTAAATCTTTAGGTTTTTTTTTAACCCAGACACAAACGGGCAGTTAACCATTGCAGTATGGGGTAGCCCTACTGCAAGGCTTAATAAACAAAAATCCTGGAGCTCTGTTTTAATTTCTGTCCAAGTGACAATGATCATCAGGGAAAATAGAGAAGGTGATCTCTCCAGTGGGGATACAGTCATTAATAGAAATCTGACAGGGGTTATTTTCCACAATACGTATACCTACAAAGGTGAATGGTGGCTTGTTTTAAAGCATGTTTGGTGTTTGTTCAGAATGAGTAAATACTTTAGTGTGCATAGTCTGGGCACAGGTTCATTTTAAGCCTCATTGGTATATATCTGCAGTGTAAAATCATCCAAGGCACTGATGCCCTTGACTGCTAGTCTCACAAGATTTGGGGTTTGATTTGGAAATGTCACTACTGTGACATTCTGGGGAGTGCTTCCTGTACATTTCCTGCTGCTATTTGATAATTCTTATGCCAGTAATCAGAACACCAGTCAACAGGGAGGCAATTCTGACATAAGGAAGCAAAGCTCTGCCTCTGCCCGGGTTATTGCCGCCACACAGGCACACAGTGTAGTAGAAGGCATAGTAAGTCAGTAGAGGGGAAAAGATCAGCTGCAGGGAGACTATAAGCAATAATGGTGACTAGTCCTTTGTCTTCTGTTTGCCTTTTCTTGCATACAGTTGAGATCCTCTTTAATTAAGTTTTGCCGTACTAGAAGCAGACACATTTTTCACTTTGTATGCCATAAAAACGAAGCAACTATTATATTTTAGCAAAATATGCATGCATATTATCACATACACGCCTTGTGAACAAACCACAGGCTTATTTCAACATATGCAAACTATAACCACCTTTGTAGAATTAAAAAACAAATATCTTTTATTTCAGCAATGTGTTTACATTATTTTCCAATCCCTTTAGGCTTCAATACTTGTTTCAAATTTTTGTAATATATTTAAAAAAAATAATATATATATATATACATCATACATGCATGGCATCATGTATTACTGCAGTCATACTGCCATCGACACATAACAATATAGACTATTTCCAGCCATTTATGTATACTTAGTATGTTGTATATATACTGTACACTGGAGACACTGCTTCTTCTGGCTTGAAGAAAATGATCAGAATTTATTGTTTCATGAAATAAAGGCTGCGACAACACAGGATAACAGGATTGCTTGAAAATTCTTCACCTGTCACATAAAATGTTTCACTCGAGATCCTAGGTTGGACTTGATGAACTAATGTCTTTATTCAACCTCAAATACTATGTAACTATGTAATTAAAAGTCAGAATTATAAGACAAAGTCTATCTATCAATCTATCTATCTGTATCTATGTACACCTTATCTACAGTATATACTGTATATTCAATCTATCTGAAGTGATCTAAAGTATCTATCTATCTATCTATCTATCTATCTATCTATCTATCTATCTATCTATTTATCTATCTATCTATCTATCTATCTATCTATCTATCTATCTATCTATCTATTTATCTATCTATCTAGGTAAATTGGCTCTTGTCTAAATTGTCCCTTATATGTATGCATGTGAGATAGGGACCATACAGTAGATTGTAAGCTCCTTGAGGGTAGGGACTGATGTAAAGTGCTGCATAAATTGTCAGTGCTTTATAAATACCTGTAATAAATAAATCTATCTTTCTAGCTATCACTATCTGTATCTATCTATCTATCTATCTATCTATCTATCTATCTATCTCTATCAAAGACTAGAGTCTGAGCTACATCAATTTCTATGCTTTTATAAATAATTGTGATGATTGATGATTGTATAATAACTAGTGTGCCACATTTTGCTGCAGAGCTAGAGGACATTTTATAGTTGTTACCAGAACAGGAGGTGAGGGAAAATATTTCAGTTGGAACACTTGTTCCAGTGACAACTGCCTAATTGCTTTGGAGGCATTTCCTCTGACTTCATTTAGTTTTTTCGGGCAGAAAGTGAAGTTAAATCTCCCTATCAGGACACAGACAGAAAGATTATTCTTTACAAAAAGTAAAAAATGATGGCTATACATGATACACTTTAATATATAGAGGATTATTCACTAAGCTGCAGAAGGAAGCCGAGTGAATTACCAAGCCAAAGTGAATAGAGTCAAACCCAGTTCGGCTATTCACTTCAACCACATACGGCTGTTTTCAACCGTGCATTGGCTGGCTTCGGCTCAGCCGAACAGCCTCAGTGTGTTCGGTTGCACCGAAGTAAAGAACATGTTCCCCTCAGCCAATCCAACATCTGGATCGGCTGAGGTGGGCGTTCGTCAGTTCATTCTTTGCTGTTCGCGAATAGGTTAAAAAAATTAACGGTGTGGGGACCCTTTCCCAAGCCTTACCAAACCCTTTAGATCTGGTAGAATTTTAAGAGGGACCCCCAGTTAAAAAAAAATGTTTTTTTAAGTGCATGGGGGTACCCACAACAAAACATACCAGGCCCTCTAGGCCTAAGGTATGAATTTTAAGGGGGAACCCCACTGCCAAATAATGGGAAAAAAACCATGGGGTCCTCCCTAAGATTCAAAATCAGACCCTTAACCTGGGCACTCACCTGGAAGTGCAGAAATTGGGGTGGACGAGCGAGAGCCCCCCCACTCTCTGCACCATACCAGGCCACATGCCCTCGGCATTGGGAGGGTGCTTTTCCAGGGGTCCCCCCTGGAAAAACACCTTGTACCCATGCCGATGGGGACAAGGGCCTCTTCCCCACAGCCCATACAGCAGCCCCGAAGGGTTCCTGCAGCTGAAGGGAGCTGAAGAATTAGCCGAATGTTCGGCTTAATCCTTCAGCTCCTTAGTGAATAACCCCCATAATGTTTTTGGAGGCTGTTTGGCCAGTGTGAGTACTTCAGGAGTCACTGTCTCTTTTTATTGCTGTCTCTGTCCCTATTAGGGAACAGGAACCTGTGGAAATAATTCTCCAAAGGAGACAAAACAAAAAAACACATCTTGTAGTGGGGAAAAACTACTGACATTTTTTTTTTCTTATTGAAGTGCCTTCCTGTCCCAGTGACTACTGTACCCTCTATCACTTGTATCCTCTATCACATCACAACGACAGGAAGTGATGGGAAATCCTTACACTAAAAAGATATTATACAAATAAATATCTGGACTACCAAAATAAATAATTCTGCCCTAATCAAACCAAGTCATTTGGGAGCCTTTGGTTTTTGGACTCAGGAGTACCTGACATATCCCTGTTACTTCTGGTAATAAAAATGATAAAATAAACTGTTTGTTGACAGAGGTTGTTGTAACCGATGTCCCATTGTTTACATTGACTTTTGGGCCCAAAGTGGAACTAGATGAGGTGGTGGTGCTTGTAATGGAACTGGCTGTGTTGCTGGGCACTGCCAAATATGAAAGTTTTGAACTAACAACATTAGTCCAGAAAACCGTCTTCGACTGTACGACTGTGGCTCTGAAAAAATAGTTTAGTAAAAAATTAATATTTCCATCACTTTTCTTTCCAAATATATTCTGTAAAAACCCCACATCTTTAGTTGCTAAGCAATAACTTATTTTAGCTGGATCCAATATCCTACTAAGCAGAACTACAGCCACCAATTTAGCCAGTTACCATTGTTTGCTAAGTTGTCGTTATAACTGTCAGGGTTGCCTGTGTGCTCATTTCAGCTCTCAACCATTAACTTTAAAGTCCTCAAATGGCTGGTGTCATAGCTGATCACCATGGCAACTGCAGTCCAGATAGAGGCTAAGAGGCACCTTCCTTGGCTGGAGAAGATAGGATGGTGTACTTCTGCTTTAACCTAAAAGTGTTAAAGTGGACCTTTATCGCCTTTCACTACAAAATCACAGCAGCATGTTCAGCTCTGCATGCTGATATGAAATCATCTTACATTCATTAGTTAAATAAAAAACATGTTCTTATACCTACAATAACTGTTTTTCCACTTCCTGGTCCTCTTAGGCACTAGTGATGTAGCCTGTGCCTGGAAAGGTTACATCACAGTGCAAATCTTATCAGTTAACTGCAAAATCTTTCAAGATCTCAGGGAAAGGCATTTTTCCCTTTGAGATGATGTACGTGGTCACTTGTCCTAGTCACATGTGCCAGGAAGTAATAGGAGATGGATTAATCTATCCTTAGTAAAAATGGCCACCATGAGAACACTGGGGAGGAAAAGAAAAATGAGGTATGCAAAGAATAAAAACACTGCAATTAACTAGAAGTATGTGTTTGTAGATTGCCATTACTAAACATTTCTAAAGGTGCCTTTGGTGTCGTTTCAAAGATAAGGGTAAAGTTCCTCTTTAAGTGTATATTCCGAAAAAAATAATATTATGTCAGCTGGCAGTATTTCCCACCCTCGGCTTATATTCGGGTCAATACTTTTTCCCAGTTTTTTTGGTCAAATTAGGTACCTCGGCTTATATTCGGGACGGCTTATACTCGAGTATATACGGTATATAGTATAGTGAAGTATAATATACTGTATAGTCTTTCTCTAGATAAATTAGGCTTCATGTGTTAATAGCTTACTTTAGATACTTGCTAACTTATACTAATACTCAGAAGAATCTTACCTGATTTCATTACTTGCAGTGGTGGAAGTTGGTGCTACCCATGTCATCTGTATGCTGGTCTTTCCATTATTGCTCGTTTGACTGACTGCACTCTGCAAGTACATTATGAGCTTAAACTTGTGCTGTTCTATGATATTAAAAACTCTATAGATAAAAACTGGAGAAAAAAGATTGCTTGTGCTGCTCATAACTGGTCTACATTTACCTGTCATTTATCTGTACAATGGACTCGCAAGCATTTGTATTGCAGAGGATGTGAAGGTTTTGTTTATTACCATCACATTCATCTTGTAATATTTTACTTGAATAGAATAGCACAAGGGGTTCCATATACATAGTCCATATCCCGTATACATAATTCATATCGCATGCTGTTACATTGTTGATATTACTTATCATGCCGTATAATAATTTGGTTCAATTCAGCAGCATCAGAATACATCATAATACTTTCCTGCTACTTATTCAGCTATAGCTTATCCCGAGACTTACATTAAATACATTTTCATAATTCTGCTCTAATCAAGCCAAGGCTTTTGGGAGCCTTTGGTTATTGGACTCAGCAGTACCTGACACTTCCCTGTTACTTCTGGTAATAAAAAATAACATGAAATGGTAATGATAAAATAAACTTACAGGTAGTGGGGATCTGCTAGTAGGCTGTTTGTTGGCAGAGGTTGTTGTAAACGATGTCCCATTGTTTACATTGACTTTTTGGCCCAAAGTGGAACTAGAGGAGGTGGTGGTGCTTGTAGTGGAACTGGTTGTGTTGCTGGGCACTGACAAATATGAAAGGTTTGAACTAACAATATTAGTCCAGAAAACCGTCTTCGACTGTACAACTGTGTCTCTGAAAAAATAGTTTAGTAAATAATTAATATTTACACCACATTTCTTTCCAAAGATATTCTGTAAAAAACCCACATCTTTGGTTGCTAAGCAATAACTTATTTCAGCTGGATGCAATATCCAACTTAAAGCAGAACTACAGCCACCAATTTAGCCAGTTACCATTATATTTGCTAGGTTTTCGTTATAACTGTCAGAGGGTTGCCTGTGTGCTCATTTCAGCTCTCAACCACACTTTGAAGTCCTCAAATGGCTGGTGCCATAGCTGATCACCATGGCAACTGCAGTACAGATAGAGGCTAAGAGGCACGTTCCTTGGCTGGAAAAGATAGGAGGGTGTAGTTCTTCTTTAACCTAAAAGTTTTAAAGTGGTACTTTATCCCCTTTCACTACAAAATCACATCAGCATTCAGCTCTGCATGCTGATATGAAATCATCTTACATTCATTAGTTAAATAAGATAAAAAATTCTTATACCGACAATTACTATTTTTCCACTTCGGGTCCTCTTAGGCACTAGTGATGTAGCCTGTGCCTGGGAAGGTTACATCACAGTGCAAATCTTATCAGTTAACTGCACAATCTTTCAAGATGTCAGGGAAAGGCATTTTTCCCTTTGAGATGATGTGCATGGTCACATGTCCTAGTCACATGTGCCACAGTTCCAGGGAGTAATGGGAGATGGATTAATCTATCCTTAGTAAATATGGCCACCATGAGAACACTGGGGAGGAAAAGAAAAATAAGGTATGCAAAGAAAAATAAATACTACAGTTATATAGAAGTATGTGTTTGTAGATTGTTATTACTAAAAATTTCTAAAGGTTCCTTTGTTGTCATTTTAAAGATAAGGGTAAAGTTCCTCTTCAAGTTTATATTACAAGAAAAAAGAATATTATGTCTGCTGGCAGTATATTACTATATAGTATAGTGAAGTATAATATATAATGTTTTATAATGTGTTTCTCTAGAGAATTTAGGCTTTGTGTTAATAGCTTAATTTAGATACTTGCTAAATTATACTAATACTCAGAAGAATCTTACCTGATTTCATTACTTGCAGTGGTGGAAGTTGGTGCTACCCATGTCATCCGTATGCTGGTCTTTCCACTATCGCTCGTTCGACTGACTGCACTCTGCAAGTACATTATGAACTTAAACTTGTGCTGTTCTATGATATTAAAAACTCTATAGATAAAAACTGAAGAAAAAAGATTGCTTGTGCTGCTCATAACTGGTCTACATTTACCTGTCACTTATCTGTACAATGGACTCGCAAGCATTTGCATTGCAGAGGATGTGAAGGTTTTGTTTATCACCATCACATTCATCTTGTAATATTTTACTTGATTAGAATAGCACAAGGTGTTCCATATACATAATCCATAGCCCATATACATAATCTATATCCCATGCTGTTACATTGTTGATATTACTTATTATGCCGTATAATAATTTGGTTCAATGCAATTCAGCAGCATCAGAATATATCATTATACTTTCCTGCTACTTATTCAGCTATAGCTTATCCCGAGACTTACATTAAATACATTTTCATAATTCTGCCAAGGCATTTGGGAGCCTTTGGTTATTGGACTCAGGAGTACCTTGACACTTCCCTGTTACTTCTGGCAATAAAAAAATAACATGAAATGGTAATGATAAAATAAACTTACAGGAAGTGGGGATCCGCTAGTAGGCTGTTTGTTGACGGAGGTTGTTGTAACCGATGTCCCATTGTTTACATTAACATTTGGGCTCAAAGTGGAACTAGATGAGGTGGTGGTGCTTGTAGTGGAACTGGCTGTGTTGCTGGGCACTGACAAATATGAAAGGTTTGAACTAACAACATTAGTCCAGAAAACCTTCTTCGACTGTACGACTTTAGCTCTGAAAAAAATAGTTTAGTAAATAATTAATATTTACACTTTTCTTTCCAAATATATTCTGTAAAAAACCCACATCTTTGGTTGCTAAGCAATAACTTATTTTAACTGGATGCAATATCCTACTTAAAGGTGAACTACAGCCACCAATTTAGCCAGTTACCAATATGTTTGCTAAGTTTTGGTTATAACTGTCAGGGTTGCCTGTGTGCTCATTTCAGCTCTCTCAACCACACTTTAAAGTCCTCAAATGGCTGGTGTCATTGCTGATCACCATGGCAACTGCACTCCAGATAGAGGCTAAGAGGCACCTTCCTTGGCTGGAAAAGATAGGAGGGTGTAGTTCTTCATTAACCTAAAAGTGTTAAAGTGGACCTTTATCCCCTTTCACTACAAAATCACATCAGCATTCAGCTCTGCATGCTGATATGAAATCATCTTACATTCATTAATCTTATACCTACAATTACTGTTTTTCCACTTCCTGGTCCTCTTAGGCACTAGTGATGTAGCCTGTGCTTGGGAAGGTTGCATCACAGTGCAAATCTTATCAGTTAACTGCACAATCTTTCAAGATGTCAGGGAAAGGCATTTTTCCCTTTGAGATGATGTGCATGGTCACATGTCCTAGTCACATGTGCCACAGTTCCAGGAAGTAATGGGAGATGGATTAATCTATCCTTAGTAAATATGGCCACCATGAGAACACTGGGGAGGAAAAGAAAAATAAGGTATGCAAAGAATAAAAATACTACAGTTATATAGAAGTATGTGTTTGTAGATTGTCATTACTAAACATTTCTAAAGGTTCCTTTGTTGTCATTTTAAAGATAAGGGTAAAGTTCCTCTTTAAGTTTATATTACAAGAAAAAAGAATATTATGTCTGCTGGCAGTATATTACTATATAGTATAGTGAAGTATAATATATAATGTGTTTCTCTAGAGAAATTAGGCTTTGTGTTAATAGCTTACTTTAGATACTTGCTAACTTATACTAATACTCAGAAGAATCTTACCTGATTTCATTACTTGCAGTGGTGGAAGTTGGTGCTACCCAGGACCGGCCTTAGGCCTTTAGGCGCCCTGTGCGAGAAGCTTTACAGCGCCCCTAAGTGACCACACCCCTTAGCGGCCACACCCTTTAGTGACCACACCCCCAGTTGCCACACCCATTTATTACCCATATTTTTGGTAAAATATAAAAAGCGGGGTCACGTCGCGTAAATAGACACCAAACATGTCATGCTTTAAAATTGCGCGCACCCGCGAAATCACAAAAAAATTACCATGCCCAAAATTGACCATAGGTGACGCTTTAAAAGCTTTTACCGCTCATCAGTTTAGTGTTATCAGTGATTGATGGCCCTACAATTATTTCTCTCATTCCGACGTTCGCGGCGATATGTAACATGTGCGGCGTAATGGGCGAAATCGTCGTTTTCACACGTATGCGCACCCGACGCCTGTTTGCATGCGTGTATGTATGGGGGGACTTTAAAAAAATTTTTTATTCTTTTTTAATTGTAACTTTACATTTTTAGGGGGGAAACTTTATTGCTATCACATAGGGGGTTGGAAAACCCCCCTATGTGATAGCAAAATATGTGACAGGTCCTCTTTATGGCACACTCACAAACCAGCATGTAAAACAACTTGTCTCACCACTAAGGACAATGACAGAGGTCCTTAGTGGTGAGACAAGTTGTTTTACATGCTGGTTTGTGAGTGTGCCATAAAGAGGACCTGTCACATATTTTGCTATCACATAGGGGGTTGGAAAACCCCCCTATGTGATAGCAAAATATGTGACAGGTCCTCTTTATGGCACACTCACAAACCAGCATGTAAAACAACTTGTCTCACCACTAAGGACAATGACAGAGGTCCTTAGTGGTGAGACAAGTTGTTTTACATGCTGGTTTGTGAGTGTGCCATAAAGAGGACCTGTCACATATTTTGCTATCACATAGGGGGTTGGAAAACCCCCCTATGTGATAGCAAAATATGTGACAGGTCCTCTTTATGGCACACTCACAAACCAGCATGTAAAACAACTTGTCTCACCACTAAGGACAATGACAGAGGTCCTTAGTGGTGAGACAAGTTGTTTTACATGCTGGTTTGTGAGTGTGCCATAAAGAGGACCTGTCACATATTTTGCTATCACATAGGGGGTTGGAAAACCCCCCTATGTGATAGCAAAATATGTGACAGGTCCTCTTTATGGCACACTCACAAACCAGCATGTAAAACAACTTGTCTCACCACTAAGGACCTCTGTCATTGTCCTTAGTGTGTGCCATGTGTGCCATGATGCCTTTCTACTGTACCACCGTCGTTCAAAGCCCATTTCGTGTGCACCTTACTGTATAACTGGTAACAAATTGTTGAGTGCGTTTGTCGTTTGTTTTGCTTTAGGTCCTCTTTATGGAGACATCAGGGGTCTTCAAGACCCCTAATGTCACCTAGGACCCCCCTGAAGAAGCTGATGAAGCAAAGATCTGCTTCATCAGCTTCTCTCCGGCATCTGAAGCTGGAGAGTCACAAGAATGCGGAAGTGATGTAATATACACCTGAGAGTGACACGAGAATGTGGAAGTGATGTAATATACATCAGTTCCGCATTCTGACAGCGGAGAGGGGACCGGAGGGAGCTCGTGTACCGACCTCCCTCTGATCCTCTGCGACAGACGCCATATAAGTGGGGGGGGGGCGGACGAGGGAGTGCTGTCATATCGGATGGCCAGCGCCCAGCGGTGAGGGGGAGAGAAGCCGCCCCCAGGACGAGCTGTGTCGGCCGCACGGCGCCCTTCTTGCCATGTGGCCCTGTGCGGCAGCACTGCTTGCACACCCCTAAGGCCGGCCCTGGTGCTACCCATGTCATCCGTATGCTGGTCTTTCCACTATCGCTCGTTCGACTGACTGCACTCTGCAAGTACATTATGAACTTAAACTTGTGCTGTTCTATGATATTAAAATAGATGATAGATAAAAACTGGAGAAAAAAGATTGCTTGTGCTGCTCATAACTGGTCTACATTTACCTGTCATTTATCTGTACAATGGACTCGCAAGCATTTGCATTGCAGAGGATGTCAAGGTTTTGTTTATCACCATCACATTCATCTTGTAATATTTTACTTGATTGGAATAGCACAAGGGGTTCCATATACATAATCCATATCCCATATACATCATTCATATCCCATATACATAATCAATATCCTATGCTGTTACATTGTTGATATTGCTTATCATGCCGTATAATAATTAATTTGTGTGTTTAATAGTCAACTGCACCAAAATTGTTATTTCAGTTTTTTTTATAGGCATTGGTTTGTAGGCAGGGCCTAATTATATACACACTATATTACCAAAAGTATTTGGACGCCTGCCTTTACATGCACATGAACTCTAATGGCATCTCAGTCTTAGTCCGTAGGGTTCAATATTGAGTTGGCCCACCCTTTGCAGCCATAACAGCTTCAACTCTTCTGGGAAGGCGTCCACAAGGTTTAGGAATGTGTCTATGGGAATGTTTGACCATTCTTCCAGAAGCGCATAAGTGAGTTCAGGTACTGATGTTGGACAAAAAGGTCTGGCTCGCAACCTCTGCTCTAATTCATCCCACAGGTGTTCTATCGGGTTGAGGTCAGGACTCTGTGCAGGCCAGTCAAGTTCCTCCACCCCAAACTCACTCCTCCATGTCTTTATGGATATTGCTTTGTGCAATGGTGTGCAGTCATGTCGGAACAGGAAGGGGCCACCCCAAAACTGTTCCCACACAGTTGGGAGCATGAAATTGTCCAAAATGTCTTGGTATGCTGATGCCTTAAGAGTTCCCTTCACTGGAACTAAGTGGCCAAGCCCAACCCCTGAAAAGCAACCCCATGCCATAATCCACCCCCCACCAAACTTTACACTTGGCACAATGCAGTCAGGCAAGTACCGTTCTCCCGGCAACCGCCAAACCAAGACACGTTTAACAACCATTAACAATATTTCTATTGTGATGGAGTGTGTTTAGAAAGGACTCAGATGTAAATGGTTAAGAAGTATTTATTTAGATTTTTGTTAGATATATAAAAAACAAATTTTTCTCATGCAGTTCATACTCCTGTGTATCTCAGAATATCATGCCTCTAAGTCTAAGACTAATGCTGATATATCTATTTGCAAACCGCATTACATACATTTCTTTGTACATTCATATATACATATTCATATTTGATAACGTTCTATTGCAGGTATATTACTAATTGATGAGTCCCCTACGCGTTACGCTCACACAGGCTTCTTCAGGGGGGGGTTTTTGTATTTATTCTGTATGTTTGCATATATCGACTTTCAGAAATAATCTGTTTTAAAAAAAAACATATAATGCAATGTAAATTAATATTAATGTTAAACCACGAGGTCTAATCAACATATAGTATATCAATGAATTAATAAAATTCAGTTAATTTCCATAATTATATACATAATTCCTTATATTCCATTTGTCAATAGGATATATACTTTTGTAATTTACATTCGTCATTAATAGCTTTACATCAATATTCATACATGGGATATCTTATTCACATTAATTATTTGTCCATCAACATTTCATTTTTAGTGCATATATTAATTAGATTGTTTATATTCATCATTAACTTGTTCAGTATATATACAGAGATAATTTATCATTATTCGTTATAAATTAGGAGGTGTGGACTCAGATCACCTGAGATGAGTTCTGGGAAGTACCATTACTGGATTAACAAACCAAGACACGTGCATCGGATTGCCAGACAGAGAAGCGTGATTCGTCACTCCAGAGAACACGTGTCCACTTCTCTAGAGTCCCGTGGCGCCGTGCTTTACACCTCTGCATTGGACGCTTTGCATTGCAGTTGGTGATGTAAGGCTTGGATGCAGCTGCTGGGCCATGGAAACACATTCCATGAAGCTCTCTGCACACTGTTGTTGTGCCAATCTGAAGGCCACATGAAGTTTGGAGGTCTGTAGCTATTGACTCTGTAGACAGTTGACGACTTCTGCGCAGCATGCTCTGACCCCACTCTGTCATTATACGTGATGCGATCGCTCGCTCGCTTCTGTTCTCTCTTCTCTTTCTCGGCTGCTGCAGCTACAGAGCGTCCGAGAATGAAAAGAGAGAACAGAAATCGAACAATCACCGCGGCGGTAGTGTCCCATCCAGAGCACTAGCTCTCTGCGATCCCTCTCTGTCCTCCCGGCCGCTCTGAAGCTGCAGCGGCCAGGAGGAGAGAGAGGGAACGCTGACAGGTGTGATCAGAGCCGCAAGCGAGGGGCATACTGAGTGGGGCAACTCAGATTAATAACGTCTGAAAGATGTGGACTGGGAGGGGGGCCTCTTTAAGACTGCTCTGACTTTAAGAATGCGGCGGCGGGGAGAAGAGAACAAGAAGCTTGACTGCCATCGTCTGTGCCCACTTCGATTGGGCTCCTTGGCGGCCACAGCAGTTTCCTCCGCCCACCTCAGCTGCCATTGGTGGGAGAGGAAGACGGCCGAACTGCAGTTGCCCGGCTTCTGCTGCACAGGAGAGAAAGCTGGCTGGACGTGTAGGAAACCTCGCTGCTCCCCCACCATCACCAGGAGAATAAGAGGTCAAAGCAACTGTAAGTCCCTGTACTTTCTTTGTGACCTCTGCACCGTTACATTCTGACTACTGACCTCTGTACTGTGTACTGACCTCTGTACTGTGCGACACACCCTGACCTCTGTACTGTGCGTCACACCCTGACCTCTGTACTGTGCGTCACACCCTGACCTCTGTACTGTGCGTCACACCCTGACCTCTGTATAGATATATATACATACACATACACATACACACAGTCATGGCCCAAAATATGGGCACCCCTGCATTTCTGTCAGATAATGCATTACTTCGGCCAGAAACATTTTGCAATTACAAGTGTTTAGGCATTCTCATGTTTATTTCTTTTGTTTGTATTGGTATGATACAAAAAAGTTGAGAAAAAAAAGGCAAACCTGACACATTCCACGGAAAACTCAAAAAATGAACTGGACAAAATTATTGGCACCCTCAATTAATATTTAGTAGCACAGTTCTTGGAAAAAATAACTGAAATCGCTTCCTATAACCATCAATGAGTTTATACAGGAATTTTGGACCACTCTTCTTTCACCAACTGCTCCGGGTCCCTCAGATTGGAAGGGTTCCTTTTCCCAACTGCTGTTTTGAGATCTCTCTACAGGGGCTCTATGGGATTTAGTTCTGGACTTATTGCTGGCCAGTCCAGTACTCTCCAGTGCTTTGTCTGAAACCATTTCTGGGTGCTTTTGGACGTGTGCTTTAGGTCATTGTGTCTGTGAAGGTTCTCATTCATCCAAGTTATGGTATATCTGTAAAAAATAAGTCAAGGCAACTGGACTTGCTGTATTTTTTTTGAAGACGTTTCACTGGTCATCTGGCCAGCTTTTTCAATTCAGAATGAATACAATACAAAAATCATCTGGGAATATATGTGGTGACTGTTGCTCCAATCCACATAATTTCTTAATCGCAACCAGCATGAGGGCAGAGACCTCATGGAGGTAATGAGTGATTGTATTTGCATAATTGGAGATAGGAGGTGTCATTATATTAACCTGCTCAGAGAGAGGTATTAAAACAGCATTGTGTGTGGCAGACAATAGATTATGTAAAAATGGAGAAGCCAAGCTTGAATAGAGGTGGTGGTGGGGGGTGGGGTGAGACATCTACTTTAAGCATTTCTTAGAACGTCTCCTCCTCCCTTTACTGGCGTCCATCACCAAGATGGCCACAGGCAGGCGGCAACAAGATGACCGCGCATGCGCGATGATGTCATCGTACACGTGTGTGGGGACGTCACGAGCATGAGCGATGATGTCACGGCGGGCTGTCATTCCCCGCTCCCGGTGACACCTGGCCTCGGGACGCCCCTGCAGAGACATACATTAAATACGTTTTCATACTCACATCAGTCGATGTGCAAGTCAGAGTCTGTGAATCTGATGAAGTGGGTTGAAAGGAGCCCAATGGGGTGGGATCATCGCCTGATCGGGCTTGGATTAGAAAACCTTTAAACTGAGTGGAACCAGTACTGCTGGTGAGAGTGACTGCAAAATGAAGAGCAAGCTTGAATGTTATTTCAGACATTGGAATTAATGTATGCACATTATAAAAGATGTATTTGCCTTGAAGCATTTCCCGTACATTAGTTGTGGTTGATTTACCAAATAAAGGGTGGGGGGGGAGGGCTCAAGTGACATCACAAAAGACCACACACAATATACAGTAGGAGACTGTGGACATACCACGGGAAGTGAACAAAGACTACATCCATGCTACAGGGGATGCTCTAGGACGGCAGTCATACAACTGGTGCCGTTGGAAGCTAGGAACCAGATACAGAAGACACAGGAGTTGATTTACTAAATGTAGATAGGCTGTTCACTTTGCAGGAGCAGTTTCCCTTAGCTTAGAGAATGTGGTGAAAATTCACTTTGCAAAGAATACCCAATCACGCAAGGAAAATTTAAAAAAAAAAGTATTTTTGCATGCACATGATTGGACAATGAAAGCCACCTCATTCACTAAGCTAAAGGTAAATTCTTCTACAAAGTGAACATGAACATGCAGATTCCTGCGGCAGGAATCCAAAATGTTCCATTTAGATGCAGCCGATGTCACCCGTAGAATTTCAAATTACAGTGGCCGAATCTCTAAGCGTCAGTTTCCAGATAATCTTATGGATTTATGATTATATGCGGTTTGGAATAGATCGCTGTCCCTGGACTTATCTATCGAGCAGGAATACCTTGCTGCTGCTGCAGGAATCTCAAAACGTCCCATATGAAAAGGACCTTAGAGATCATTACCATTGTAGCCCACTTTAATGTTCCCAAATTTGTGCTCTCTACAGCTCCCTACAAATTACCACAAGATATATATTACAAGTTTAATCATAAAAATTACATAGAAGGGAATAGTTAGCATAGAAAAAAAAATGTAAAAGAAATAAGTCAAACCATTTACAGTAACTTGCTGAAGCATGTCCAATGAATATTTTTCCTGCACTGGTCTGAGTTTTTGTTTCTGATATTGTGGTACAATGCAGGATTCTATCAGTGCTCTATTACTGCTACACAGTGCATGTTCTCTGATGTACTCATTAGTGCTGGCCCAGCACAGAGAAAAAGATAAAAAGGTTACCCCCATAGTTCTCTTTTAACCCTTGCAGTAGGGCTGCCCTGCAAGGGTTAAGTGCTCGTCTAGGGTTTAAAGTAAATTTTTCATATGCACTGAGTTTTTCGGTAAGGCTGGCCACACACTGTTAGAATTTTGGCCGATTCACAGAAATCAGCTGAAATTCCCATAGTGAGTGGCCCCATCGGATTGATTACTCAGTTGACTTGTCAAAGGAGCTAGGCTCAAAATTTGCAATCAAACAGTGACTGCAGCCATGCAGTCACAGTTCATGTATTCTGGCAGCAGCAGGTACTACAGTGAGAGATTCGTCCATCCATGCTGTTTAGTGTAGATGGAGCAATCTGTTAGATTTTTGATGTTCAGCCCAGAGGATGAAGAGAAAAAAATCTGGTAGTGTATGGCCAGCTCCCAGGCAGGAGATATATGGACTACTGGCTGCAGGGACCTCACAAAGCGTTCCAACGGGCTGCAGGTTGGGCACAAGGGATATAAATAATGATTGAAGTTTGGAACAAAACACTAGCTGTATTTAATTCGCTATTCATATTTTGAGGACATCAGAAACTACAGACAATGAAAAGGAATTACAGGCACGTCCGACTTACATACGACCCCTACTTACAAACAGAGGCTAGTACTGTACAGCAGGGGGTCCCATGCAACAGCCAAAGTGTACAGCACAGCATTTCAGTAGTTGTACCGTGCTCGTGCCAACGAGGAGTGCCCGCCTTTTCAGGTCTGGTTCGTAATACTGTATGTACATTACAGGAAGTTGGCTCTTGTTAGACGTGCAGACGAGGGGTGCCCGCCTCTTCTTATGGGTCACTATGAAGTTTTTACTGCTGTCTGTATCCTCATTAGAAAGATTTAATCTCGCTTCTTGTCCTTGAGACAGCAGGAAGTGAGAGGAAATCTACCCCTAGGAAGGGAAATACACTCCTGTAAGAGTTATCATGGGGAAAAGGTGTCTCCACTGAAGCTTTATCACCAATCCTTGTTTCCACGACAACCCAAAATTTTCTAAATCCAATCGTCACAGGGACAGCAAGTGAGGGGAAATCTTCTGAACAGGAGCACACACAGCAAGACAAGCGTTATCGGGGGTTAACCCTTCTGTTTGCTATCCAAAATTTAAAAAAATATTGGGTGCTGCAGTTAAACTTAAAAATGTACCTGTTCCAACTTACATAAAAACTCAACTTAAGAACTAACCTACAGTCCCTATCTTGTCCATAACCTGGGGACTGCCTGTAGCTATTTACTTGTATGATGTATTGTATTATCCAACCAATAAACATAATTTAGGCACAATGAGAAAACAGAATACATTTAGGTTGATGTGTTTTGCTGATGTTTGTGTGATGGCATTGACAAGCATGACAAAGATGATGACATTACATCTCATTAAATGTTGTATAAATGGGACAGGGACTCCAGCTAAATGACCACGTTAATCCAAAGGCCACATTTGCTAGAACTGTCCATTTTTAGAGAGTGTAGGTTGAAGGCAAGAAAGCAGCAGTTGCTCATTATATGGGATCCATGGGTGACTCTTACCTGTAATATTTTCTCCAGGACTGTAGGTGATTTTAGCTACATTTAGAATGAATGGTGAGGCGGAGACCTGTGCTGAGGTACCATTATGGTCTGGTATCATTGACCTACATGCAGCAGTAACTTGGCCATCAGGATAGGCATCAACCCTGATCGAAAACCAGGTAAGAAAGATAAAGGCAAAGTCGTGTAACACAGGACTCATCTGTTGGGAGAAACATACATTGATTAAAGTCTCTAAGTAAATGAAATACACATCAAGTCTGCATTACTTATTTCTTACACCTAAAACTATGCAACTGAAATGCAATTATAAGAATCTATGTACATTTTGAAAACGTGAAATTTGAAACAAACTGTGTAGAAACTATATTGATCAATCACACTGGTCTACAAGGAGAAAGCCTCAGAAATGAAAGTTGCAAAATTTTACCTGAATTGGGTCACTAATAAAGGAAAATTAAGTCCTGAGTATTAATTGGCTCCAGTTTCCAAGATACAGCTTCAGGTCAAAATTGCATCAAAATAACTCAAAATTACAAGGGGAATGTGTGATTATGCTCCAGAACTTTTCTGCAAAATGTGATATAGCAATGATAATGGTGCCACACCAATCATTATAAATGTATCTTTTTTATTGATACCAATAACATAACTTTCCATTCATTTATTGGTTTTTCATGTAACATTTTCATGCTTTTTGCACACCATTGGGATTGCCAAAAGGCATGGGCTTTTTCTTCTTGTTTAGCCAATGACGCAGATAAGTTGCACATGTAATGCAACTAACAAGAGGGCCCAACTCTTGTCCTGATCCCCTATTTTGCATCCAAAATATAGGTGGTATACTTTTTTTTACTACTACACTTTTGAGATGCAAATGTCACCTCGCCACAAATGTAGCAGAAGTTATCTGCGTTGTTTACACAGTTTTGAGACATCTTGGCTTCTGAGGGAAAATATCACGCAACTGTTCCTTGGAATTGATAGGCAATGACACTTTCACAAGTCACCAGATGTAACTGTATGATGCGTAGATCTGACCAAGACAAATGTACCTTCCAATAAATGAACAATAAATTACATTTGGGTAATAATCTTTAGTCTCAAAGTGAAGATAAATGTATACACTTCCATGTGGTACCATTTTCATTGTTATGCCGTACTTTGTCGAGAAGTTACGAGGCATCATGATCATCAGACACCTCCCTCCCTTGTAGGCAAATATACTCGCCTGTTTATAAATCTTTATTGTGAAATATCTTGAAAACTTTAGCCAACCAACCAGCACCTTTATCACCCGTTTCTAATTCATCTAATAAAAATATGTAAGAATTAACACATTTTAGGTCGATAATTTCCCACGATTTGTAAACCAGTGTAATTTGTCATTTCTTTTTATTATTTTCCTGTTTTATGGTCTTGTTCTTGAGAGGTGTTTGTGTTCTTGTTCTTGAACTGGTAGTTAAAGTAGTGTTAAACACTTAAACTTTTTTTTAATAATGAATCCAGATCAAACAAATACACATTACCCAGCAAAGTATTTCTTCACATTTTTCCTCAAGCAACTACAGTCATCATAGTTACAAACAGCTAGCTCCAAGTCTCTCAGCTTGGCTTCCCTGAAATTCCTGTCAAGTTCAGGGAAGTTCACAAGGGACAGCACAGTGTGGAGAGGTTGTCCATCTGCTATCTTGGATAAGGGAGAAAGGAGCAGGGAGCAGTGGCGTGACTTGCCTTGTAATACCTTTGTGCTTGTGGAGATACACACAGCTTACTGGTACACACACGGGTGTTTCCATAGGATCCTGCAAGGGAAAGGCGCCAGCCTGAAACAGGATATCAGGGCCAGTGCTCAGAAGACCAGCTGATTCTGCAGGAAACTAAACATTTTAAGCATCAATGAGCACATTGTAAGTGATTTCCTCAGCATTTGAAATAGCTTAAAAACCTTTTGACTTTCATATCACTTTAAAAGCGTATCTTAACCCAAGAATAAAAACATAATATGTTGCAGATTACTAGTCCTTAGATGTGGTAGGCTGGTGGCTGCATTATTTTTCTTTTCTGTTTTTCTCCTTTATGTTCACCTGGTGATCCTGCAAGTAACACTCTTCCTGTCCTAGAGTAACAATGCACACTTACTGTACTGCTGTATAGAGAAGCAGCATTTTCACCTTAGGACAGGGCTACGGAAACCTCCCCATCTCCTCGTCTCAATAACAGAGATGGGTGGAATTCCGTAGCCTTCAGAGCTTTCTGGGAACTATGTAACATTTAAAGAGTGAAGCACAGACATTGAGCGGGGGAAGTTATCAGCTAACTAGATTTTTGACAGGATCAAAATGTATATCTTACAGATATAGAACATATTCAGTATACCAATATACTTGTCATTGTGTATCCAAAAGACCACAGGCACCAAATAAGAGAAGTTCATTGTTAGGGTTTATATGCCCTTTATTGGTGGAGCTGTAGAGGGTGGAGGGGATAGTCATGATGATCCAGTGGGAAGATGAGTTACAGTTAGGGATGCACCGATACCAATACTAGTATTGCTCCCAATGCTTAGCCTGATACCAGAACTTCCGGTGTCAGGAAGCCGGGCGGCGAGTCATTACTGGCTTCCTGATTGGCTGGGAGGCTGGCTCCATGCTCCCTCATCACTTGGTGTCCTGGCCAGGACACTATCTGCATGGAGTTTTCATGTTCTCCCTTTGCTTGCGTGGGTTTCCTCTGGCTACTCTGGTTTCCTCCCACACTACAAAAGACATGCTGGAAGAATAATTGGCTCCTGTCTAAATTGGCCCTAGTATGTATGCATGTGAGATACAGACCTTAGATTGCCTTGAGGGCAGGGACTGATGTGAATGTGCAATATGTAAAGCAATGCATAAATTGTCGGCGCTATGTAAATACCTGTAATAAATAATAATAAATTAAATTTTGTCACTCAAAGTAATTAATAATAATGTAATTTAATGTGATTATCCTTAAATTATTAGTATAATTCTTCTTTTAAAAAATATTTTTTTGCCATATATGGTATTAGTTGAATTATGGGCACTGAGGTCACAGGAAAATTCATCCCCAGTGTATGCTTGGCACTAAAAACCATTCCAGTGGGAAGAACAAGGTTTAAGCAGTTAGAATGAGGGGAACCTCTGCTCCTCCTTTTGCGGACCTGCCAGCGCTTGAGATACCCTGTGGGGCACTTTTGGGCATTACTGGAGCCTGGAAAGGTAAATATCAGTTAAAATTTGAAGTTTTTTTTACAATTTGTGCATTTTTTAAAACGCTTTCTTACATGTAAGTGATGGTGAAGCTGAATTGGTTATGAGTAAATGTAAACCCCTAACATTCTTTCTAGATGGCAATTTTCACTAGCACAGACAGAGGGGTGAATCTCCCCGGACAGCACTAAAAACTTGACAGAGGCTCTAACCTTTGCTCAATTTATTCAAAACTAAGCGGTCTATTCACGAAGCTGCCGAATCTAGCCGTAGCTTTGGCCGGTCCTTCGGGCTAGCTTCGGCCCCTCTACTTAGTGAATAGCCGAACAGTGTTCGGCTCACTTCACTCGGGGTCGGTTGTTCACTCGGCTGCCCTCGGAAGCTTAGTGAATAGACCCGTAAGAAAAAAAAAGGTTTTGCCTAGAGATACACCTAAACTCTTTAAGTGTATCTAAAGCTAAAAATTATTATTCTAGTTTTGGATAGCGTTCAGGGAAGGGGGGGTTGGGGTTGGATAGAACCACTGTAATTACTTTCTTTTTGTGTCCTTGAGATTAACCCCTAAACAAACATTTACCTCTTAATCTATTCATAACATTTAAACACAATACCTCCCAACCTTGACTCTTAACCTAACCCATAATAACTGTTCTCTAAATTATATCACATATATCTATCTCTATATATCATAGATTTTCTTGAAGTGCATGTAAAACCAAACCTTTTTCGTTTTTACTGTAGAAAATGGTTAAAATGTTTGTCAGGTTTAAAATTTTTTTTTTGTTTTTTTTTTTTTTTTTTTTTTTTTTTTTGCTCTCTGTGTCCCATAGGGGAGATTTTCCTGCACTTCCTGTCCCAGAGGAACAACTGAAAGTGAGAGTAAATCTCCTCAAAGCAAGGGGAAATTTTGTTGGAAGATTTACTGACAACTGTAAAACTTTGGATTTGCATCACTTCCTGTAATGGAAACAGAGGTCTCTGAAACAAACATAAGGGTGAATCTTCTAATTCAAGACACAGACAGCAAAAAAACGGAAATTTAACACTTCCTTGCTACATCCAAAAAAAACAAAAAACTGTTTTGGCTTTACATACACTTTGGCAGGGTTATTCACAACAGTGTGAACAATCTAGGACAACATAGCTGATCTGGAAAGTGAGCTGAATTAGAGAATTTGCAAATCAGCTATTTTGGCCTAGATTGTTCCCTTCTCCTGCCTTCTCCAAACTCTTCACCCTTTTGTGAATAACCCTGCGAATGTCATTCATAAAACAAATAAACAAATGTAACATTATTTTTTCACCAGCTAGCTGTTTTACTACAAAAAAACAAAAACAAAAAACATTAAAATGTAACTGTCTAACCTCTGCTGTAAAAATGAAATATAGAATAAATTGGTTATTTACCACGGGTCCACTTTTCGGTGTTTCAATTTTGCAAGAATTAGTTCCACTCTATATACATGAAATTTAAGGTGATACAAACAGAGCACACAGACTTCATACAATTTCTCTTCATTGTAATGAATGTGATCAGCTGCTTAGTGTGAATGGTGAACAGGTGTAAGCGTCTTATGTTTTTATTGGTGTATATAATGCAGGTAAATAAAAAGATAGATGCTCACCATTCCAACTGGGGAAACACAGATTTTTTTTTCCGTAAGGTAAAGTTTGGTGTCTTAAAGCTTCGGTGTCACTGAATTCCAAATTAATAACTGTGGAATGCACTCTCCTCTATGGCACAATTCAGTTGTGTCTGTGTCACCTATATCCAGTTAGCTTGCTGAATAAATCATCCAGCTAAAGCATACTGCTATTTTATGGCACAAGTGGCAAGCTCTGTTCTGGGCGTGACCTGACAGGCTCTATTTAATATAATGAAGAATACATATGCACAATTGGATACTTGACTTTCTCTTCATTATGAATGTAAAGCTGAATATTGGTAATGGTGTTTGTAGAAATAAATTAGATAATAAATGTAGCTGTAATACAAATAAACATAACTGTGAACATCAATAATAATCCAATGATGCAACACTCCAACCAATATTCCACCACCAACTTATGACCAGACTCCCACCGCTCTTAAAATTTCTAAACAATACATCTGAATATGGTATTTTTCATTCATTTAATTCAGATATTTCTTTATTTTTCTTTATATAATTTAGCTTCTATCACTGATTTTTCTTTTTTTTTGTCTGACATTTCCTATAAATTAGAAATAGTAACTAAACTAGTAACTAAAAAATTGGGGATAATAATTAATACTGCACATACTTCCTCTGAGGACGTATCAAGGTTTTTTTTTAGTTCTTTCTCAGAATTGAGATGGTACTTTCTATTTGAAACTGTGTATAGGATATGATAATAGTCAAAGCTTTTTAGATCCAGGAGACATAGATTTCAGGTTTTTAGATTTGAGGTTGCATTAAAGTCTCTATGAAAGCAGATAAATATAAAAGAAAGGTTTATGTAATGAATTAACCTCACATTCCCCTAGCTCCTGATGAAGGCATGCTGTTGCAACACGTAGAGTGTGTAGGAGTGAGGTTTTAGTAGCAGTGACTGATACAGATTTTGTTCTTATCCTACTACAATATACTTATTTGATACATGATCACATGCTATCGGTTATTTACATTTTTAACAGTGCACTATTATATGTGATGAAAATGTTATGAAGTTATTTTTAAGTTCTTTTTGATTTTACCCTATGTGCATTGTTTTGAGAGCTGAGGCTTGGAATCCAGTCATGACTAAAGGAAGAACTTGCTCCAAGAAATAATATTGTGAAGATGAAGGATTTATTCCTATTACCAGCCATCACTCCCAGATATCAGTATTAGTTATGGATGCATCGATACTTTTCGAGTACCAATGCCGATACGTGGCATTTTCATGAGAACTACCTGGGTTGCAGCGGTTGCTACTGGGACCTGGCTCTGCTGCTCCACCACTGTCCTGAAATCATTAGTCGGTATTGTTTTAGAAAAACTGTCACATGACAATTAACAAAAATGTATCAGTACTTGTAAGTACTCGGCAAGTACCAGTACTCGTACTCGCAAAACTGGTATCGGTGCACCCCTTTATTTATATTTATAAAAACTAAATCATACATTAAAACAGAGATGTACAAATCCCAGGAGCTCTGTGTGCTCCTTACAAATGGCAGCTGCCTCCTAACTTTTTAATTTTTCTCTAGTCTAGTCTTGGAGCTGGAAAAGTAACGGTACATGTACTTGTACCGAGTGTAACTCTCGTTCACAAAACATAACTTTAAAAAATAAACAAATTGCTGCTTGCATAAAACATGCTTTCTCAGTTCTCAGAGAAAAGTTTTTCTGAATGTTCCTCTGAAAGGTAAAGTTTACCATAATTATCCCTGTCTGTACTGTGTTGGCAGGTCTCATTATTAGTTTTAAACGAGATGTACACACTGTCTGTCCTAACAAAGGGTTAAAGATCCAGAAGCTTGGCTTCTTTCTTTGTATGTTAATGAGGGTAAGCTCGGTCTGTCCTTAGTCTTCCTCTTAGGACGGACAGAGTTTCTTGTTACTTTGAAAACTTTGAAACAGAGAGGCATGCAAAGGGCTGCTAAATAGACATACAGTATCTAAAATGTAAGAAATATTCTAGAAAATATATTTTTAGATCTGCTGTTGTGAACAGAAACACATAAAAAAATATATAGTGAGATTTTCTCAATTTTGCCTGTGAAAGTGGAAATACCCTTTAAGTCCACAACTGGTTAATCCACTATGGTAGCAGGCTAGGTTCACATCTAGGCGACTCCTCTACGCGCGACAATCGTTTACCCTCTGGACTGGACCTCACTGGACTCAGGACTCTGCAGGATTCTGCTACACAATAGACCCAGAACTTTGCTACGCACTGGACTCAGGAGTCTGCCATGCAATGGACCCAGGCCTCCACTACGCAATGGACTCGGGACAATGGACTCCACTATACAATGGACTCGGGACTTGGCTATGTAATGGACCCAGGACTCGGCTATGCAATGGACCCAGGACTCAGCTATGCATTGGACCCAGGACTCAGCTATGCAATGGACCCAGGACTCAGCTATGCAATGGACCCAGGACTCGGTTATCAATGGACCCAGAACTCTGCTTACGCAATGGACCCAGGGCTCTGCATCGCAATGGACTCAGGACTCCACTACGCAATGGACTCAGGACTCCACTATGCAATGGACTCAGGACTCCACTACGCAATGGACTCAGGACTCCACTACACAATGGGCTCTGGGCTCCACAATGCAATGGACTCAGGGCTCCACAATGCAATGGACTCAGGGCTCCACAATGCAATGGAGTCAGGGCTCCGCAATGCGATGGACTCTGGGCTCTGAAAGGCAATGGACTCAGGGCTTCGCTATGCAATGGACTCGGAGCTCTGCAACACAATGGACTCAAGGCTCCGCTATGCAATGGACTCAGGGCTCTGAAGCAATGGACTCAGGGCTCTGAAGCAATGGACTCAGGGCTCCTCTGTGCAATGGACTCAGGGCTCCTCTGTGCAATGGACTCAGGGCTCCGCAATGCAATGGGCTCAGGGCTTTGCAACGCAATGGACTCAGGGCTCCGCAATGCAATGGGCTCAGGGCTTTGCAACGCAATGGACTCAGGGCTCCGCACCTCCATGCACTGAAACTAGTCGGTGGCCATGCTGCAGAGTCTGGGCTAGCAGCATGCGATCAATGTGTATTTGTGAGATTATGGGATGAGAACAGCCTTTGAGGACCTGGAGAATGTGACGCTTTCAGATTACCCAAACAGTGTTTGCAGCTAAATGGCTACACTCACTGTTATGCCAAAATTTGTGAGACCATCTCCTTCCGTCAACTGAAAAATGTACTTTTGTACAGGTAGGGTGGATAATATTATGGCAAATGGCTTAACAAGTACTTTGTATATTGAAGGACAAACATGGAAAATTCCTGTGCATTTGTGAGCCTTGAATGCAGACTTGGCATACAGAGATGGATTCTAATAGCTTTCGGTATCTCTGATTGGTGTATGGGGGGGATTAGAAGAGAGGGGGGTCATCCTTCCTGCTTGAGTGTTTGATGCCCTGGTCAAAGAACGGCACCCAGTGAGACTCATTCTCCTTGTTCTTTTCCTTGTTCTCTCTCTTCTTTATCTTTCTCTTTTCTTGCTTTTCTTTTTATCTTTCCTCTTATAAGATGAAGTCTGACTATAACACCAAGGTACAACAATGGAAAACCTGCTTGTGTGGATTGATCTAAGCTTGTGGACTGCATAGGCAAGTTCATGTTTTGTGATGTTTCTTGATGGCCCCACATTGAAGTAATCCTTTACTGTAATATTTTTTGTCCCATACTATTTTAGTTTTTCTGTAACATATTCAACTGCTGAAATTGGTGACTGCTATATTTGTATAAAGGCTGTTATGCCTTTGACACTTTTAATCAACTTTTGTTGGATGGAGAAGTGCCGACTGGGCCAGACACTCGTTGAATTTCAGCCAGGTCCAAAAGTCAACCAATATATAGCCAGCTTTACATTTGTTCTGCCACTCTAAAACATTTTTTGCTATAGTCTCTCAGATAATACACTCTAATGTTTTTTTTCTTCAAGATAAAGCATGCCTCTTCTCCCCCTCTTAAACTGAGGGTTAACCAAGTAATTTACATACTGTCCTGCCATGTTAAAGTGTTTTGGCTTTTTTCTCTGAGAATTTTTGTTTCAATATAAAACCTGGTTCATCTCTCCCTCTTAAATTGCCACCTAACCAAGCTGCTTGCATAGTGTCCTGCCACTCTGATTCATTTTGGCCTATTGTCTCTCAGATAATAAACTCTTTTTTTTCTGCAAAATAAAATCTGTCATATCTCTATTAGCAGTGCTCATGTACTGCTGTGCTGACACTGGCTAATTTCAATCAAAACATATCTGACGTCTATTTTTGAATATTTTTAGAAGAATTGGGGATACAGTGCCCAAATATTATGCCTTTTTGACAATAGTTTGCCTTTTAGCTTGAACAATGGCCAGATTTACCAACAAGATTTACCCCAAATATATATACCGTGTTTCCCGGAAATAGGACCTACCCCGAAAATAAGACCTAGTACTATTTTTGGGAATTGCTAAAATATAAGACCTATCCCAAAAATAAGACCTAGTTGTGATCTTTCCCAGGGCCAGTGGTGGCATAAGGGGGAAGTTGTAGAGCCCCGGGAGTGGCGGGAGAGAATTAGCGGTGCCAACGAAGCCAGCACAAGAGGAAGTGAGGCGGCAGCGGAGGGAGCAGAGTCGCATAAGCCGATGCTTTCTCTATAGCGCCGGCTCCTGTCACAGGCGGAGTGATACCAAATGCACTCCGTCTGTGAGGTATCATAGTGAAAACGCTCATTCAGTGATTGGTTAGCAAATTGCTGAAAGATGAGTGCAAAAAGAAAGAGCTATTCCGTCGAGTACAAGAAAAGAATCGTAGAGGACTCGTGCGGCAAGAATCTTACGGCTTACTGCAAAGAGAAGAAGTTGGATCTCCGATTGGTCCGAAATTGGCGAGCAGATTACAATAACCTCAGTAAACAGGTGGACGTGGGAAATGCTAAGAAGCGCAGGTGTAGATCAGGTCGGCAAACATTATTTCCAGATTTGGAAGACATCACCTGTTAATGGATTGCTGACAGGAGAGCAAGGACTTTGGTTGTGCGCAGGGCTGATATTCAAGCATTTGCCCTTGCAATGGCACCAAAGTTGGATATATCCCCAGAAGTATTCAAAGCATCACAACACTGGCTGGATAACTTCCTTCAGCGATATGAACTGTCTCTAAGAAGTTCGACAACACTGTTCAAGCTGGAAGGTGCTGAAGTTGCTAAATGTGCACTTGCATTGAAGTCCTTTGTTGATGGCATCGAATTTTCTAAATACCAACTCTCCAACATGATTGCTATGGATGAAACTGCAGTGTTTATGGGCCAGGGATCTCAAACAACAATTATTCGAGGGGTGCCTCATCAATCTACATTCCCTCCACTGGTTACGAAAGTGCATGCATTACCTGTATTTTGGCAATTCGTCTGGATGGAAAGAAAATCACACCTCTAATCATCACTAAGGGCAAAAAAGATAAGATTGAAAGTGTTTCAGGCATTTATGTTCTTGAAACCGAAAAAGCCTGGTGCACACAAGCAGTTATAAGGAAGTGGGTCGATTTAATGCTGCCACTTATTTTGCAAGGTGCTCAAAGACGCATATTTACCTTTATATGTGCGTAAACGAGGGGGTGGGGGGATCTGTTCACATCTCGTCGCTCAATATCGCTCAATATGGCTCAATATCGCTTGTAGCTCGTCGCTGGTAGCTTGTCGCTCCTACATGACCCTTTTTTAGAGCGATTTTGAGCGATATTGCTCCTGATTGCATACAGCCCAATAGGAAGAAGTCGCGCGACACGTCGCTCAATGTCGCTCGTCAAGTCGCTCAATGTCGCTCGTCGCTCAATGTCGCTCAAAGTCGCGCGATTTCCATGTCGCTCAGTGTGAATGGGGTCTAAATGTCGGATATTGTTTGGGAGGGGGAACCGCACTATTGGAACCGATAAAATTGACATCTATGATACAGCTTTGGTATAAAGGGGTGCCTTGATATCCTGAACTGAATCAGGACAGTGGCTGTGATACGCAAATGAGGACCATCAAAGGGTTCTTGGGGCAAGGATGCTGATGAATGAAGATTTGCTGGACTGTCTTATCTCCTGGGATGAGCCCGACCCCTGCTAGTATTTGCTGCCCACACCTATGTCAGCAATCCAGCATACATGCTAGGATGGGGGGCAGGGACATATGATGGAACCTTCTTCTGCACAAACCTAGCTCACAAGCAGGAACAATGGTGACCTTTTTGACCTCCTGGACAAGACTGGATTCTACAATTAAGAATATGATTCGCTGAGACCTGCTGGAGAGGAGTGTTTTGAGCACAGAGAGAAACCCATGGCATGTGTGAATGAGGGAGAGAATGATGTTGCTAGCTGAAGGATCCTAACCTCAATTCCTATCCTTACTGATCCCCTCCAAATCCCCTCTCCATTTCCCTTAATTGTAATTAGATTGTATGTACTGCATATCCCTATTTGTAAAAAAACCTAACACTTATTTAAGATTCAGTTGTTCATCAGTAATTTAAGGTACCCCCAAAGCAGAGCACATTCTATACGCACGCTTTAAA
>NW_017308343.1:61852-86307 GCF_000935625.1 Nanorana parkeri | reverse complement strand
CACGCTTTAAAAAAAAAAAAAAAATAGATTAGAAATGTAATTTTTGCTGCAGCAGGTTCTATACATCGTACAGATGTGTCACTTTACAGGCAGGTTAAGGGGACCCCCAGGCATGATATTTAAAGGAATTTTTCATTTTTATTGTTCCACTTTAAGTGATGTTAAAATGACTGCTCCTTTAAAAACTGTATTTTTTCAAAGTTTTTTGCCATTGATTCCTGTCCCCCAGGGCAGTACCCGGATCCCCATACAGTTTTTATGGCCAATAAATTGCATATAAGGCTTCAAAATGGGGACATTTGATTTTCAAAGTTCTACCCCCATGGACTTGCATTGAGTTTGAGTTCGAATTCGAACTTTTCCCATGTTCGAAAGTTCGAATTCGAACCGAACACGGGGGTGTTCAGCTCATCACTACTCCTCCCATCCAGGGGATCAATGAAGGAACTTTCAGTGCAAAACCATGCTTCTGTATCCACCTTCTAATAGAAGGTGAGTTCTGCTCACCTTCTATTAGAAGGTGGATGAAGGTGGATGAATAAGCACCATAAGTAAAATATTTTAGTATGGTCACCCATGCCTTCCCATACTCGATCGGACAATTATCTGCTTCACCAGTAGAAGATAACTGTTGGCTCCTCTGTTAATACCGTTCTCAGAAAAGAAGATGAAGACACAAAAAGGGGAATTTATCAAAACTGGAGCAGACAAAATCTGGAGCAGCTGTGCACAGCAACCAAACAGCTTTTCTCTTTCAGTTTCAAATCTGAGCTGAACAAACTGAAGAGAGAAGCAGGTTGGTTGCCATGGGCAACTGCTCCAGATTTTGTCTGCTCCAGTTCTGATAAATTCCCCTTCATAGTATAGCTCTGTTTTTAACCCATTTAATCAAAAATAAAAAACTGCTCACATATAAAATCCTATTTTCTGACCCAATCCTGACAGTGATACACTGTCCACACAACCGGAAAAATAAGGAAGACAGCTACTGATGTAACCAAACATCCAGTCATGTCACTGCTGATCACCAAGTGTCTCCTCACACTTCCGGGGATAAAGTTGCCAACCTCCACCCTATGCGTTCCATCACCAAGACTTCATCAGCGATGTGGCTATGAGATTTAACATCTAAAAATTAAACTGTAAGTCCAGTCACATTTTTATTTTAGATAAAGTGGAGAAGGCTTGGAACTCCTCTCAGATTTTTAATGATATTGTGGACTATGTTTAAGAGATTTCCTTTCACTTACTGTTAAGGTGACAATGGTTTATAGTAGGGCTTGTACTGATTAAAATTTTCGTGTTCGATTAATCACATTTTTTTAAATCGATTAATTTCGATTAATTATAACGCACATACAGATCCAACTACTTTTAGCTTTATTTAATTTTATTTGTGCTGTGATTATGACGCTTCATTAAAACCCCAAAAAATCTCTTGATATGTATTTTTCCATATAGGGGGCAAAGTACCTTCAAAATGCGCACATTGGGGCAATATAATTTGTTGATGCTCTGTAGGGCCTCACCAGCACCAGGGCTCTGTAGGGTCTCACCAGGGCTATGTGGGGTCTCACCAGCCTGGTTAGACCCCACAGAGCTCTGGCAAGACCCCTGAGAGACCTGGTGAGACCCCTCAGAGCCCTGGTGAGAGCCCTGAAGGGTCTGAAGGGCGCATCTCGTGGGCGGGAGTGTGCAGGACTAGCTGGTGCTGACAACATCTGCCTCTGACGATAAACTCTTGACTCCCGGAAGACCCGGAAGCCGGCGGAGAGGTGAGTGTTTTAATTACTGATTAAAAGAATTTTAATCGATTAATCAAGGAATTAAGCGTTAATTTCCGCAGCCCTAGTTTATAGAAGAAGTCTCACCTTGTGAGACTAGCTCCCACCTAGCTCCCACAGTGTATGCTACTTTTTGTCCCACGCTTCTGTGTGCAGTACATACAGACTTTGACAGCTGAATCCTCTACATTCCCGACCATGTTCTGCAAATGAGATGAGCCTCGCTCATGTAGTAGGCTAGAATCTCACATTTAGTTTACTAATTTGTATTGAGATTGTAGTCTACCACACTACACTGTTGCCACCCTCCACAAGGAAGGACAGTGTCAGCACCAATTCAGAGATCTACAGCCGAGTGATACACAAATAAGCTAAACGTTTGTTAATACAGTAGTTATGGTACTTAAATGCATTTCAATATTTGATTCCTGAGGTTAGTGTCACTTTAAGGACATTTGGTGGTGGAGTTAGGAAGCTGTTTTAATGAGTTTGAGTTGAGGCAGAAGGAGCAGAAGAGTCTGAACTGTGACTTCATGAAAATAAATTAGGAGCAAATGAGCAGAATGGGTGGAAAAAGGAGCAAAGCACATTTATGAAGCAGTGCAGATCGGAGTATTGAGAAATTGATATTGCAGAGCAAAAGTATGAGAAGGCGTAGTGCAGCTACAAGGCGTCAAGTAAGGCAGAAGAGTATGCAAAGGGACTACATCATAGGGGTCTATTCACAAAGCTGCTGAAGGATCTAGCCGTAGCTTCGGCCGATCCTTCGGCTAGCTTCGGCCCCAGGACCCACAGGATTCACAATAGCCCGCACAGCTCCCGAACATGGTCGAGCGGCTCAGTCGAGCCGAACGCATATGCATCGGCTCGGCTGAGCCATGCTGAAAGCGAAGCTGGCCGAGCGGCCGGCCATTGGCCGGCCGACAGCCTGCTTCTGACATCTGCAGTTCTCCATCAGGTCCATCAGCAGAGGGCGGGTACAATGCTAGTTTACTATTGGCTATTTTTTTCTCTATTCTGACATCGTTCCGTGCCAGAATAAAGAAAAAGAAAGACACAGCAGTGTTTCTCTCCTGGGCGGCCGGGAGCGGAGACTCCCAGAGCGCCCGGGAGAGGTTTTTTTTTTCGGTTCTTTTTTGACGGCAGCAGAGCTGCCGGACAATAGGCGACTATTGGGCGGAGCTAGCTGTCACTGCTAGCTCCGCACAATCGTTTTCTATTTACTTTTTAAAAACTTTTTTCACTCTTTTTCTGTGGGACCGAGCAGAGGGACCGAGCAGAACATCCGAGCCCTAACCCTAACTTGTATGGCTGAAATCAGCCGTACCAGCCGGAAGTGAATAGCCAAACAGTGTTCGGCTCACTTCACTTGGGGTCGGTTGTTCACTCGGCTGCCTACGGCAGCTTAGTGAATAGACCCCATAGTGTCACTCCTCCCTTTAGATACTTTTACAGACTAAGAAGTGAACATAAGCATAAGCGGCTCACTCCATCTGTAGTTAGGGTAAAGATGTCTTTAGATCATAGATTTTTTTAGAACCACTTCCCTAGGGGAAAACTAGAGATACAAGTCTCACCTTGACTCATGACAATACAGGGCTGGCAGTTACCGATCATGTGGAGGTGACAGTGTGGACATTTCCAAAAAGCATAAAAATAGGTAAATGTCATGGCAAATATTTACTGTGCATTCAAGTATAAACAAAGAAAGAAAAGAAAATAGGTCTGCTAGGTTGGAAATGTACAGCTTTCTCTTCTGCAGAGATTAGAGTGCAGGAGATAAGCAGCAGGTAGTAGGAACAGAATCACTGGACCCAACAGATTTATTAAAGGAGAACTATGAGGTCAGTGTTTTTCCCCATAGTTCTCCTTGGGGTAACGGGAGGACACAAATTAGCGTCCTCCCGTCACCCTAAGCTCAGTATACCGCGAGCTACAGCTCGCGGTATACTGAGACGCCGCACCTGGAGCAGATCCCGACTTAGATGACGGGATCCGCCCAGCTGCGTGAGTGACAGCTGGCTCTGCCTATCTAGAGGCAGAGCCTGCTATACCCGCCCCCTCCCCCGTCCGTTCCGCCAGTCAGCGCTGGCAGATCGGAGTGGGGAGAGGGGAATCCAGCCCCTCCCCCTGTCACGGCAGAGAGCCGTGACAGGATCGAGAGGTGAGGGAACCCAGTATGTTTTCCCTCACCTCCCGATCTACTGAGCCGACCTGTGACAGTCTCATTGTCACAGGTCGGCTTAGAACTATGACGTGAGTGGAAATCACTCATGTCATAGTTCTCCTTTAATTAATTCTGAAACCAGGGATGATTTTGTTCAGTTACTAGTTCTTTTATATATTTTGCATTATTATTTAGTTAAAGTGACACTAACTCAGGAGTTAAATCCTAAAAATGCATTCAAGTATCCTAACTATTAACAGAAATGTAGCTTTTTCGTGTATCACTCGGCTGTAGATCCTGAAATCATCTCCAATTCATGCTGACACTATCCTTCCTTCTGGAGGGTGTCTAATTTTGTTCCCCATGATCCCTGTGTTTGGTGTAAAGTAGCTACCGCTCTATGCTTACTCCTGTGATGGACTACAATCTCAATACAAATTATTAAACTAAACATGAGATTGAAAGAGAGACAACTCCAAACAGTTGGAGCAACAAAATTGAAGACAAAAAGTCCCAGGAGAGATCCGACTAAGTGTAGTATTTTATGATGCAAAGCTAAAGATACATTTTTGATAAATGTAGAAGAAAGAGTGTGTTGCTCACATAGATAGGTTGAAATCACCTTGGGCATATCGGGCAACCTAAGGCGCAAAAAAGACGTGTAGGGAATGTTTCTGTCCCAGTGCAAGATGGTCGCTCTCTATGCTCGTCGGGGTGGCGTTCGGATGATCCAAAGCTCGGCAGCTAGAGGGGCCCAATGTGTACTGGAGAGATGAGACAAAAATGCCCCAAAAGAACGTAGGTGCAAGACTGCAGAGGCGCCCGGGTGGAAGAAATGAAATGATTGTGTTTCTCCAATTTTTATTCCATGAAACACACACATAATTATCACTGTCTCAATGTGTTTAATGGATCCAAGTTTGCCACTTCTTCAGGAGGGTGTGATGAGACACTTTAAGAAGAGTGGTAGCGTCTCCCTCGCCACAAAAATCATTGAGACTGTGATAGTTATGCGTGTATTTCATGGAATAAATGGCTACATTGAAGAAGCATGATCATTTCATTTTTTCCACCTGTGTGCCTCTGCTGCCTCGCACCTACGTTTTTTTTGGGTATTCTTGACTAATGTCCTCTAAACCTGAGATTGTAGTCCATCACGGTAGTGAGCTTGGAGTGGTGGCTACTTTACAACACACACAGGGATCATGGGGAACAAAAGTAGCCACCCTCCAAAAGGAAGGACAGTGTCAGCACCCATTCAGAGATGATTTGAATCGGATCTACAGCCAAGTGATACACAAATAAGATACATTTTTGTTATTAGTTAAATCTTAAAAATGCATTCAAGTACTTTAACTCCTGAGTTTAGTTTCATTTAAGCAGAATAAAAAACAGATACATTCCTTGTTCGATTTTTTTATGGTGTCCCGTTGGGATTTCCTTTCATTTCTTGTCACAGATTACAGGAAAGAAGAGAAAATATCTCTGATGTGTGGATAAATCCTCTCTGAGACAATTTGCACTGGAACAGGTGTCCCCATTGTAAGTTTCCCTCTTAGCTTCTGTTTTGGTAACAACCATAAAAGTTTGAATTTCTGCTTACAGATAATTTTTTCCCACCGTACTGCAAGGGTTAAGTGCTCATTTGTGTCTAGTTGCTAAAATAGCAAAGATGGTGAGCCAAAGATCCTAGCCGTCCAGCTGTCATGGCGCTCCCTTGAGTCCAGTCTCTTCCTCCGCAGCAAATTGGAATGTTCCTCAGCACCCTCATATCTATGCACATTGTATAGATGTGATGATTTACTGGACCTTAGATTGCTGCAGAGGGCGGGGGATACATTCCAGGGCCTAAGAAGAAGCTGACTCAGCAGTTCGGGTGAGTAAATCTGTGTTTTAGACACAAATGGGAAGTTAACCATTGCAGTGTGGGGGTAGCCCCACTGCAAGGGTTAATAAAAAAAAATCCTAGAGCTCCGCTTTCAATTTCTGTCCAAGTGACAATGATCATCAGGGCAAATAGAGAAGGTGATCTCTCCAGTGGGGATACAGTCATTAATAGAGACCTGTCTGGGGTTCTTGTCCATAATACTTATAGCTACCAAGGTGAATGGTGGCTTGTTTTAAAGCATGTTTGGTGTTTGTTCATGCAGACTATGCATACTTTAGTGTGCATAGTCTGGGTACAGGTTAATTTTTAGTCCCATGGGTATATATCTGCAGTGTAAAATCATCCAAGGCACTGCTGCCATTGACTGCTAGTTTCACAAGATTTGTAGTGTGATTTAGAAATGTCACTACTGTGACATTCTGGTGAGTGCTTCCTGTACCTTTCGTGCTGCTATTCGATCATTCTTATGTCAGTCATCAGATCTCCAGTCATCAGGGGGTAACTTTGACATAAGGAAACAAAGCTCTGCCTCTACCAGGATGATTGCTGCCACACAGGCACACAGTGTAGTAGAAGGCATAGTAATTCAGTAAAGGGGAAGAGATCAGCTGCAGGGAGACTATAAGCAATAATGGTGACTAGTCCTTTGTCTTCTGTCTTCCTTTTCTTGGATACAGTTGAGATCCTCTTTAATTGTTAAATCGTGCCAGAAGCAGACACATTTTTCACTTTGTATTTCATAAACACAAAACCACTATTATATTTTAGCAAAATATGCATGCATATAATCACATACACACCTTGTGAACAAACCACATGCTTCTTTCAACATATGCAAATTATAACCACCTTGGTAGAATAAAAAAAACAAATATCTTTTATTTCAATGGATACAGTTTTATGTTCCTGTCCCAGCAATGTGTTTACATCATGTTCCAATCCCTTTAGGCTCCAATACCTGTTTCAAATTGTTGTGATATATAAAAAAAAATCACCATATTCATCATACATGCATGGCATCATGTATTACTGCAGTCATACTGCCATCGACACATAACAATATAGACTATTTCCAGCCATTTATGTATACTTAGTATGTTGTATATATACTGTACACTGGAGACACTGCTTCTCCTGTCTTGAAGAAAATGATCAGAATTTATTGTTTCATGAAATAAATGGCCGCGACAACACAGGATAACAGGATTGCTTGAAAATTCTGCACCTGTCACATAAAATGTATCACAATTAAAAGTCAGAATTATAAAACAAAGTCTATCTATCTATCTATCTATCTATCTATCTATCTATCTATCTATCTATCTATCTATCTATCTATCTATTTGAACCCAAACTGTTAAAGTGCAATGCCCAGATCCCGTGCCAATACTGCAACAGCCAAATATTTGCTTTTGTTGATCTACTGGCTAGACCACTTTTCCTTGTTTGAAAAATGATGCCATTTTTATCATGGGAATTTCCAGACGTAGTTTACAAACATTGAGCAGTGTTTGAATACCTAACATGAATTACTTGCATAGTTATTTAGCTAAAATCACACAATGCTGACAGGTGTGTATTTTTAGGAATGTATTTTGCTGCATCATGGAAAGGTATATGTACTTTTCTGTGGAAGAATATTTCTCTATGTATTGTTCAATAGAAGCTTTAAAGTGAGCCTGACCTGATCTTTCATTCTATTTCGATTAAAGGTAATTATGTGTGGCAGCTATATTATCTATCTATCTATCTATCTATCTATCTATCTATCTATCTATCTATCTATCTATCTATCTATCTATCTATCTATCTCTATATCTATCAAAGACTGAAGTCTGAACTATATCAATTTCTATGCTTTTATAAATAATTGTGATGACTGCTGTTTGTGTCATAACTAGTGTGCCACATTTTGCTGCAGAGCTAGAGGACATTTTATAGTTGTTATCAGAACAGGAGGTGAGGGAAAATATTCCAGTTGGAACACTTGTTCCAGTGACAACTGCCTAAATGCTTTGGAGACATTTCCTCTTACTTCAAGTTGTGTTTTTGGGCAGAAAGTGAAGTTAGATCTCCCTATCAGGACACAGACATAAAGATTATTCTTTACAAAAAGTAAAAAAAAGATGGTTATACATGATGTACTTTAATACATAGAGGATTATTCACTAAGGTGCAGAAGGAAGCCGAGTGAATAACCGAGCCGAAGTGAATGAAGCCGAATCCAGTTCGGCTATTCACTTCAGCCATGTATAGCTGTTTTCAGCCGTACATTGGCTGGCTTTGGCTCAGCCGAACAGCCTCAGCGTGTTCGGTTGAACCCGAAGTGAAGAACATGTTCCCCGCAGCCAATCCAACATCTGGATCGGCTGAGGCGGGTGTTCAGCGGTTTATTCTCTGCTGTTCACGAATAGGTTAAGAAAATAAATAATCGGTGTGGGGTCCCCCTCGCAAACCATACCAGACCCTTTAGGTCTGGTAGGAATGTTAGGAGGGTCCCCCAGTTAAAAACTAAAAAAGTCATACTAGGCCCTTTAGGCAGGGCAGAAAAGGGGATGGACGAGTGCCCCCCCAGGACCATACCAGGCCACATGCCCTCTGCATTGGGAGGGTGCTTTTCCAGGGGTCCCCCCTGGGGACAAGCAGGGGTGTCCCGAGGCTGAGTGACACCCGGAGCGGAGACCGGGTGTCACCCCATTGTGACATCATCGCGCATAAGCATGACGTTGCCGCACGCATGCATGGTGGCGTCATCGCACATGCGCAGGCTTTCCTATTGACGCCTGCCGGAGCCATCTTGGCGATGGACGCCAGCAGAGAGAGAAGGGAATGTTCACCTGGCGGGATAAGGTATGCCACCGGGTCCCCTCCTCTCTCCTAACACTGTTGGGCTCTTGTTCCATGACTGAGTGCCCGACTTTTCATAGGGGGCGACACCAAAATGACTGTCAGTCATTTTGGTGTCATCCCTCCAATGGTGGCACCCGGGTGCGGGTCGCACCCCCCGCATCCCCGTTGTGAGCCACTGGGGACAAGGGCCTCTTCCCCACAACCTGTACAGCAGCCCTTTGGTTCGTCTGAACTGGAGGGTTCCTGCAGCCGAAGGATTAGCCGAATGTTCGGCTTAATCCTTCAGCTCCTTAGTGAATAACCCCCATAATGTTTTCGGAAGCAGTGTGGCCAGTGTGAGTATTTCAGCAAACTCATAATGTAATGCTACGTGTTATGAAGCAGAATTTGGTTTTTAGTGTCTGTTTTTATTGCTGTCTGTGTCCCTATTAGGGAACAGGAAGTTATGGAAATAATTCTCCAAAGGAGACAAAACAAAGAAGCACATCTTGTAGTGGGGAAGAACTACTGACATTTTTTTTTCTTGATTCTGCCCTACTCAAGCCAAGGCATTTGGGAGCCTTTGGTTATTGGACTGAGGAGTACCTGACACTTCCTTGTTACTTCTGGTAATAAAAAATAACATGAAAGGGTAATGATAAAATAAACTTACAGGAAGTGGGGATCCGCTAGTAGGCTGTTTGTTGACAGACGCTGTTGTTGTTGTAGTGGTTTTTGTTGTGACCGATGTCCCATTGTTTACACTGACATTGGGGCCCAAAGTGGAACTAGATGAGGTGGTGGTGCTTGTAGTGGGACTGGCTGTGTTGCTATTGTGCATGGTCACATGTCCTAGTAACATGTGCCAGAGTTCCAGGAAGTAATGGGAGATGGATTAATCTATCCTTAGTAAAAATGGCCACCATGAGAAGACTGGGGAGGAAAAGAAAAATAAGGTATGTAAAGAAAAAAAACTGCAATTATCTAGAACAGTGATGGCGAACCTTGGCACTCCAGCTGTTTTGGAACTACAAGTCCCATGAGGCATTGCAAGGCTCTGACAGCCACAGACATAACTTCCAGAGGCAGATGCATCTTGGGATTTGTAGTTTTGGCACAGCTGGAGTGCCAAGGTTCGCCACCACTGATCTAGAAGTATGTGTTTGTAGATTGTCATTACTAAAAATTTATAAAGGTGCCTTTGGTGTCACTTTAAAGATAAAGGTAAAATTCACCTTTCAGTGTATATTACAGGAAAAAGGATATTATGTCTGCTGGCAGTATATTACTATAGTGAAGTATAATATACTGCATAATGTGTTTCTCTAGAGAAATTAGGCTTTATGTGTTAATAGCTTACTTTAGATACTTGCTAACTTATACTAATACTCAGAAGAATCTTACCTGATTTCAATACTTGCAGTGGTGGAAGTTGGTGCTACCCATGTCATCTGTATGCTGGTCTTTCCATTATTGCTCGTTTGACTGACTGCACTCTGCAAGTACATTATGAGCTTAAACTTGTGCTGTTCTATGATATTAAAAACTCTATAGATAAAAACTGGAGAAAAAAGATTGCTAGTGCTGCTCATAACTGATCTACATTTACCTGTCATTTATCTGTACAATGGACTCGCAAGCATTTGCATTGCAGAGGATGTGAAGGTTTTGTTTATCACCATCACATTCATCTTGTAATATTTTACTTGATTAGAATAGCACAAGGGGTTCCATATACATAATCCATATCCCATATACATCATTCATATCCCATGCTGTTACATTGTTGATATTACTTATCATGTCGTATAATAATTTGGTTCAATTCAGCAGCATCAGAATATATACTTTCCTGCTACTTATTCAGCTATAGCTTATCCAGAGACATACATTAAATACATTTTCATACTCACAGCAGCCGATGTGCAAGTCAGAGTCTGTGAATCTGATGAAGTGGTTTGAAAGGAGCCCAATGGGGTGGCATCATTGCCTGATCGGGCTTGGATTAGAAAACCTTTAAACGTAGTGGAACCAGTACTTCTGGTAAGAGTGACTGCAAAATGAAGAGCAAGCTTGAATGCCATTTCAGAGGTTGAAATTAATGTATGCACATTAGAAAATATGTATTTGCCTTCAAGCATATATTGTACATTAATTGTGGTTGATTTACTAAATAAAGGGTAGGGGGTGCTCTGTGGACAGAGCCATAGCTAGCTCCTTTTGCGTCCGAGGCAAAAACGAAAAATTGTGCTCCCACCCCCCAACAGGCGTGTGACGTCACCTGATGCCGCACACGCGCGGCATCATGTGACGTCATGCACCCTGCCTCCAGAATGTGTTTTTTAATTGTTATTTATATATTTTTAATTATTTATTTTTCTTTATTTTTTAAAAATGTTATTTTTTTTTTACCGTTGGGGGGGCTTTGGGGAAATATCAGGGGTCTAAACAGACACCTGATATTTCGCTTTTGAAATAGAAATTGAGGACACAGAGTCATCAATCTCTTTTTCTGCAGCCCCTGTTCTAAATGAATGGAAAGCACTCATTACAGAGGCTTCCCATTCACTCCAAAACTGATAATAGTAAAACATTTACTATCATCCAGTTTCTGAATGGGGAGGAGCCTCTATAGTGAGTGCCACTACCCATTCAGAAACTCATGAATGAACAGAAAGTGATGTAAAGCACTTCCTGTTCATTCATAACTGGGTACACATAGTAGTATGTGTCCAGAGTTGTTTACAAACATTGAAGTGATCAGCTGATCCCTCCAGTGTTTGCTCTGCACACAGAGGATCGGTAAATATCCTCTGCTCTCCATTCTGAGCTTCTTGGCCATGTCCAGAGGCTTGTAGAGTCAACATAACCTGCAGCTTCTGTTTGGTCCGCTGCCTCAGCCCATACAGGCGGGGTAGTGCAGTGGGGATACAAGGAGCAGGCTGTGCTACTCCCTGCTGCCCTGTGTTGGCCACCTGGCGCCCTGTGCTCGCCATGGCAAAAGGCGTGAGGGGGCACAGGCAGGCCAGTCCTGGCTGCGCCCCCTCACAGCTGCGCATGAGACGAGTGCCTCACTCGCCTCGCCCTTCCTACTGTTCTGACTGTGGACATACCATGACTGTGGACATACCAAGTGAACAACGACTACATGCTACAGGGGATGGTTTAGGACTGAAGTCAAGCTATTGGTGTTGTTGGTTGCTAGGAACCAGATACAGGAGACAAATAAGTTGATTTACTAAATGTAGATAGGCTGTTCACCTTGCAAGAGCAGTTTCCCTGCTGAGAATGTGGTGAAAATTCACTTTGCAAAGAGTATGCAATCATGCAAGGAAAATTAAAAAAAAACTGTATTTTTGCATGCACATGATTGGAAAATGGATGCCACCTCATTCACTAAGCTAAAGGTAACTGCTTCTACAAAGTGAACAGTCTATTTTCCTTTAGGAAATCAATCCCAGAGATTGGGGACATGTTACATGAAACTATTAGGCCTTATTCAACCTGGCAATTTTTGAATGGGGCCTAATAATTTGGGAAGTTTTTCCTGTAGTAATGTCCCATCTAGATGAGGCCACTGTCACCCATTCAAGTTCTAACGTCCCATCTAGTGACATGGTCAGTAAGCGTCAGTCTGCAAATAATCATATGTGATATCTAGGGATGGTCTCCATGTTCGAGTCGACCAACAGTTTGACTCGAACATCGGCAATTCGTGTGTTCAGTGAACACATGAACTATCAGGGCGTTCGGCGGGCTGTTCGCTCGTTGAGCACCCCACAAGGCAGTGCGCACAGCACAGTGCCTTGCGAAGCCCAGATTGGGTAAAGCAATGCACCTGACCAGAGGTCAGGTGCAAGACTTTACCCAATTACAGCACAGGGCACTGTGAGAGCCTTGATTGGGCAAAGTAATGATGACTTTGATCAATCATGCCTTACACAACTAAGTCCTGTCAGGTGCCGGACAAATGTAAACAGTTGGGCGGAGCTAGCGGTGATGTCACCGCTTGCTCTGCCCAAATGGTTATATTTTGCTGGCATCTATCAGAATGCCATTCTGCTGCAAGAGTTCCCAGGGCTTGTGGGGAAGAGACCCTTGTCCCCATTGGCACGGGGACAAGGTGCTTTTCCAGGGGCGACCATTTACAGTAACTTGCTGACGCATGTCCAATAAATATTTTTCCTGCACTGGTCTGAGTTTTGTTTCTGGCACTGCAGGTATTATGGCACGATGGAGGTATAATACTGCTACAGAGAGCATGTTCTCTGATCTCTTCATCAGTGCAGGACCCAGCACAGAGGAGGTTTTCCCAGACATTCTGTAAGTCACAGGTCACATGATGCAGGGCCACAGTCCAGAAAGCCTTCTTATTATACTATACAAGGTCACATGCTGATCAGATTAAAGAAAAACTCTGAGCATATGAAAAGTTAACCCTTGCAGTAGGGCTACCCCCAAAATGCAAGGGTTAAGTGCTCGTTTTGGTCTACGGTCTAAATAAAAAAAGATATGCTCACTCAATCCTCAGCCCCTTCTGGCTGCTACACCGGTCCCTTCAGCTTCTTTCACTCTGACGGACTTAGGACCCGTGAGTCGTCACATCTAATACATTGTATTAGACATGAGGGCGCTGAGGAACATTCTATCACCAGAGCAGAGGGGGGGGAGGGCTGCAAAGACCAGTCTATAGCAGCCAGGGGGAACCGAAGATTGGGTGATTAGATCTTTATTTATTTTAAACTCTAGACCAAAACGAGCACTTAACCCTGTCAGTGTGGGGGTAGCCCCACTGCAAGGGTTAATTTTTCATATGCTCTGAGTTTTTCTTCAAAGCCAGCCATACACTGTTAGAATTTGGGCCGGTTCACAAGAATCAGCCAAAATTCAGGGTGGCCTAAGTTAGATTGCTCAGCCGGGCTTAAATTCAGTCACAGTTCATGTATTCTGGCAGCAGCAGGTACCACAGTGAGACATTCGTCCATCCATGCTGTTTAGTGTAGATGGAGCAATCTGTTAGATTTTTGATGTTCAGCCCAGAGGATGAAGAGAAAAAAATCTGGTAGTGTATGGCCAGCTCCCAGGCAGGAGATACTGTATATGGACTACCGGCTGCAGGGACCTCACAATAAGTTCCAAAGAGGTTTGGAAGAAAAGACTAGCTGTATTTAATTCTCTATACATATCTTAGGATATCAAAAATCTGCCTACACAGGAAACTACAGACAAGGAAAAGGTATTAGCTTTTTATTTTTATGATGTATTGTATTAGGTTGATGTGTTTTGCTGATGTTTGTGTGATGGCATTGACAAGCATGAAAAAGATGGTGACTTTACATGTCATTACATGTATAAATGGGACAGGGACTCCAGCTAAACGACCATGTTAATCCAAAGGCCATATTTGTTAGAACTGTCCATTTTTAGAGAGTGTAGGTTGAAGGCAAGAAAGCAGCTGTTGCTCATTATATGCGATCCGTAGGTGACTCTTACCTGTAATCTTTTCTCCAGGACTGTAGGTGGTTTTAGCTACATTTAGAATGAATGGTGAGGCGGAGGTCTGTGCTGAGGCACCATGGATTGGCATCATTGAATCACATGCAGCAGTAACTTGGCCATCAGGATAGGCATCAACCCTGATCGAAAACCAGGTAAGAAAGATAAAGGCAAAGTCGTGTAACACAGGACTCATCTGTTGGGAGAAACATACATTGATTAAAGTCTCTAAGTAAATGAAATACACATCAAGTCTGCATTACTTATTTCTTACACCTAAAACTATGCAACTGAAATGCAATTATCAGATTTTATGCACATTTTGAAAACATGAAATTTGAAACAAACTGTAGAAATTATATTTATCAATAATTTGTGATTTATTTTTAAAATTTTCCTGTTATTATGATATTTTTCATGAGAGGAGTCTCCTGCTCACTCAGCTGGTAGGTAAAGTACTATTAAATATTTAAACTTTTTTTTTAAATGAATCCGGATCAAACAAATATACATTACCCAGTAAAGTTTTTTTTGTTTTTTTTGCCCAAGCAATTAGAGTCATCATGGCTACAAACAGCTAGCTCCAAGTGTCTCAGCTTGGTTTCCCTGAACTTCCTGTCGCCTGAACTTCCTGTCAAGTTCAAGATCACAAGGGACCGCACAGGTTGTCCATCTGCTATCTTAGAGAAGGGAGAAAGGAGCGGGGAGTAGTGGACTGACTTGACTTGTTATACCTGTGTGTTTGTAGAGCTACACACAGCTTACTGGCACACACAAGGGTGCCTCCATAGGACCCTGTAAGGGAAAGGAGCCAGTCTGAAACAGGATATCAGGGCCAGTGCTCAGGGGACCAGCTGATTCTGCAGGAAACTAAACCTTTTAAGCATTAATCAGTGGCGTCACAAGGTGGGTGAGGGGTGTGCGGCCCAGGGCCCATACCCGGGCGACATCATTAGAGGGGTGACACCAAAATGACTGACAGTCATTTTGGTGTCACCACCTCTAAAAAGTCGGGTACTCGGTCATGGATGACGCCACTCCAGGGTGTCACCCGGTCTCCGCTCTGGGTGACACCAGAGGCTGGTGGCTGCATTCGCTTGTTGTTCTGTTTTTTTCCCTTATGTCCTCCTGGTGATCCTGCAAGTAACACTCTTCCTGTCCTAGACTAACAATGCACACTTACTGTACTGTTAAAGCAGCATGTTCACCTTAGGACAGGACTACGCAAACCTCCCCATCTCCTCCTCTCGATAACAGAGAGCCTTCACAGCTTTCTGGGAACTATGTAACATTTAAAGAGTGAAGCACAGACACTGAGCCGGTGAAGTTAATAGCTAACTAGATTTTTGACAGGATCAACTTGTAATTCTTGCAGATATAGAACATATTCAGTATACCAATATACTTGTCATTGTGTATCCAAAAGACCACAGGCACCAAATAAGAGAAGTTCATTGTTAGGGTTTATATGCCCTTTATTGGTGGAGCTGTAGAGGGTGGAGGGGATAGTCATGATGATACGGCGGGAGGATGAGTTACAGTTAGGGATGCACCGATACCGATACTAGTACCGGTGCTGATACCGAGTATTTGGGCAAGTACTCATACTCGCCCAAATGCTCCCGATGCCTATCCCGATACCAGAACTTCCGGTATCAGGAAGCTGGGTGGCGGGTCAATACACGTGACAGGCTTTCCGATTGGCCGGGAGGCCGGCTCCATGCTCCCTCGTCACTTGGTGTCCTGGCTAGGACACTATCTGCATGGAGTTTGCATGTTCTCCTAGAGCTGGGCCCTATCAGCATGTTTGTTTTTTTTTCACTTACCTTCGGTGCGGGAGAGCAGAGGTGAGTCAGCGCTGGTCCGGTGGGAGGAGCTCCAGGTGGGGTCCTAATTTAGCTGGCTGGCGACTGCCAGAGGTGCCGCGCATGTCGGGATCCTCTGGCAGTCACTGGCCAGCTAAATTAGGACCCCACCTGGAGCTCCTCCCACTGGACCAGCGCTGAGTCGCCGCTGCTCTCCCGCACCGAAGGTAAGTGGAAAAAAAAAAACAAAGCTTACCTCTAAAATTAAGCTTACACATGTAGTGTATGTATGTTCAAAACCTTTTTTTAAGTTTTAAATTTTAGGTAGGGAAGAGTTAACACCATTGCCAGTTTTATTTTGTGTCTTTGTACCGTTGGGGACTTTTCCATTCAATTCCCTTTCCAGAGGTACAACAGAAAGTTAGAGGAAATCTCCCAAAGTGAATGGAATTTCCCTTTTAGAAAGCTGCACTGATAATAATTGTCGTATTGGAAACATTCTCTCACCCATTGTTCAGGGGATAAATGTAAACCTTTAAACTAGGGTTGCACAGATACCAAGTACAGTACTCGGTACAAGTACGAGTACATGTACCGATACTTTTGAGCTCCAAGACTAGACTAGAGAAAAATGAAAAAATTAGGAGCGAGCTGTCATTTGTAAGGAGCACACGGAGCTCCTGGGAATTGTACATCTCTGTTTTGATGTACGATTTTGTTTTTATAAATATAAATAAAGGGATGCACAGATACCAGTTTTTTGAGTACGAGTACTGGTACTTGCCGAGTACTTACAAGTACGAGTACTGATAAATTTTTGTTTATTGTCATGTGACAGTTTTTCTAAAACAATACAGACTAATGATTTCAGGACAGTGGTGGAGTGCCGGAGCCCGGTCCCAGCTGAAACCACTGCAACCCGGGTAGTTCTCGTGAAAATGCCAAGTATCTGCACTGGTACTCGAAAAGTATCTGTGCATCCCTACTTTAAACCTTTGGTATTTCCCAAACATTCTATATCTCACGCCTCTAACAAAGAGTAGAGGCTGTGACAGCTCTTGCCTCAATACTTAGGTTACACAAGCAGTGCGGAAGCCCGCTGCTGTATAACCTAACTACCTGTCAAAAGCTGGATGCAGCGCTGCCTGTAATTTAGAATTAATGTTATGCTAATTAATATCCAGTTTAGCTTGCTGAATAAGTCATCCAGCTAAAGCACAAGCACAAATTTTCTTGCACAAGTGACAAGCTCTCTTCTGGGAGGGACCTGACGGGCTCTATTTAATATAATGAAGAGTAATTAACAAGCAGCGCTCCGTCCATGACAGGTTACACAGCGGGGAGGCTTTCCCTGCTGTGTAACCTGATAGAAGCTGATCTGAATGGAGGAAAAGCTGTCAGCTTCAGACTTGAAGCTGACAGCTTTTTCCTCCATAATACTAGGTGAGGCTCTGCCTCCCCTGACCGCATGTCACTGATACATACATACAGTATATACTGTATTTTCTTGAAGTGTATGTAAAGCCAAACTTTTTTCGTTTTACTGTAGAAAATGGTTAAAACCTTTGTCAGATTTTTTGTTGTTTTTGTTATTCTTTTTTTTTTGCTGTCTGTGTCCCATAGCGGAGATTTCCCTTCACTTCCTGTCCCAGAGAAACAACTGGAAGTGAGAGTAAATCTCCTCAAAGCAAGGGGAAATTGCGTTGGAAGATTTACTGACAACTGTAAAACTTTGGATTTGCATCACTTTCTGTAGTGGAAACAGAGGTCTCTGAAACAAACAGAAGGTGAATCTTCTAATTAAAGACACAGACAGCAAAAAACCACCTGACGGAGATTTAACACTTCCTTGCTCCATCCAAAACAAAAAAAAACCCTGTTTTGGCTTTACATACACTTTAAATGTCATTCATAAAACAAATAAGCAAATGTAACATTATTTTTATTTTAAAAAAACTTTAAAAAGTAACTCTCTAACTTCTGCTGTAAAATGAAATATTAAATACATTGGTTATTTGCCACGGGTCCACTATTCCTTGTTTCAATTTTGCAAGAATTAGTTCCACTCTATATACATGAAATTTAAGGTGATACAAACAGAGCACACAGACTTCATACAATTTCTCTTCATTGTAATGAATGTGATCAGCTGCTTAGTGTGAATGGTGAACAGGTGTAAGCGTCTTATGTTTTTATTGGTGTATATAATGCAGATAAATAACAAGATAGATGCTCACCATTCCAACTGGGGAAACACAAATTTGTTCTTCTTAAGGTAAAGTTTGGTGTCTTGAGGCTTCGGTGTCACTGAATTCCGAATGAATACCTGTAGAATGCACTCTCCTTTATGGCACAACCCAGATGTGTCTGTGTCACCTATATCCAGTTCAGCCTGCTGAATAAATCATCCAGCTAAAGCATACTGCTGTTGTATGACACAAGTGACAAGCTCTCTTCTGGGAGGGACCTGACAGGCTCTATTTAATATAATGAAGAGTATGTATCCCCAAGTGGATACCTGACTTTCTCTTCATTATGAATGTAAAGCTGAATATTGGTAATAGTATTTGTAGAAATTAAATTAGATAATAAATGTGACTGTAATACGAATAAACATAACTGTGAACATCAATAATAATCCAATGATGCAACACTCAGTGAAATAAAAATAAAGTGCCGATATAGCCAAAAACAATTTAAATCTAACAACAATGTAACGCGAAGTCTGTAATGATTATCTATAATCTTCAAATAAGAACCATGTTTACAATCATGACCAACATTCCATTTCTAAGCAATACATCTGGATACAGTGCTTTTTCATTCATTTAATTCAGATATTTCTTTATTTTTATTTGTATAATTTAGCTTCTATTACTGATTTTTCTTTTCCTTTTGTCTGACATTTCCTATAAAATTAGAAATAGCAACGAAAATGGTAACTATAAAATTGAAAATATTAATTAATACCGCACATACTTCCTCAGAGGATGTATCAAGGCTTTTTATAGTTCTTTCTCAAAACTGAGATGTTGCTTTCCATTTGAAACTGTGTATAGGATATGATAATTGTCATAGCTTTTTAGAACCAGGAGACATAGATTTCATTTTCTTCCCAATAATCAACATTACATACGCATTTTTTGAGGTTGCATTGAAGTCTCTATGACAACAGATAAATAAAAGAAAGGTTGATGTAATGAATTAACCTCACGTCCCCCTAGCTCCTGATGGAGGCGTTGAGTGTGTAGGAGAGAGGTTTTAGTAGCAGTGACTGATACAGATTTTGTTCTTATCCTTCCTACTGCAATGTACTTATTCGATACACGATCACATGCTATAGGTTATTTACATTTTTAACAGTGCACTATTATATGTGAGTGTGTTTTTGCTTTATAGAGTTGTCAGGAGGGGGGAGGTATGGAAGATGTTATGAAGTTCTTTTTGATTTTGACCTCTGTGCAATGTTTTGTGAGCTGTGTCTTGGAATCCAGTAATGACTGGAAGAACTTGCTCCACGAAACAATATTGTGAAGTGGAAGGATTTATTCCTATTACCAGCCATTGGACGAGCTGTGTCAGCCGCACGGCGCCCTTGTTGCCATGGCGCCCTGTGCGGCCCCACTGCTCGCACACCGCTAAGGCCGGCCCTGATCACTCCCAGATATCAGTATTAGTCATAAACTGGAATAACACCTATGTTATATTTGTTACCTGTTTCTCGTTCACATATCATAACTTTAAAAAATAAATAAAATGCTGTATACATAAAACATGCTCAGTTCTCAGAGTAAAGTTTTTCTGAATGTTCCTCGGAAAGGTAAAGTTTACCATAATTATCCTTGTCTGTACTGTGCTGGCAGATCTCATTGTCAGTTTTAAATGAGATGTGCACACTGTCTGTCCTAACAAAGGGTTAAAGATCCAGAAGCTTGGCTTCTTCCATTGTATGTTAATGAGGGTAGGCTCATTCTGTCCTTAGTCTTTGTATTAGGATGGGCAGAGTTTCTTTTTACTTGTTAGTTGAACTACAGTGACATATGAGAATAAGACATGATGTAGTTATTACTTTCAGTGTAATTCATTTTCCTCTTTTTCACCAACATTTATAAGACACATTATTTAAAGGTAAATATAGCCAAGTAATACATTTCTTTGAATGACTATTTTTGCTGAATCATAGTAACCATTTTGCAATATCTATTGTGCCTCTAGAACACCCCTCCCATGACATTTTCATCACTAGATTCCATAGTGTGAAAGCCCTATGACAGGTTTACTTCATGTTTCTGCAGGTGTGCGCAGATGCAGTCATTAAAAATGTCATGAGTCGTACACAATATTTATATATAAAATAAATCAAAACCTACTTATAGTTACATCACATTAAAATCACAATAAAACCAAATCATATGTAATTTCCATTTTGTGCCTGTTGGTACATAGATATGACAGCATCGAAAAAACCTTTACTGAGGCTCTGCCTAAAGTCGACCCATTCCTTGGATATCCTCTTCTTCAGGACTGGGATCAATTATGTACATGCAATTATTGAATGAATTATGTATCTGGAACAGACATTAAAGTAAATTATAAAAAAAATACACAAAATATATACCAAACAAATATTTCCCCAATGATGTATTAGTATGCATTACCAAAATGTAACATGTACCACACCAAGACTTGACGCATAAGGCAGAGAAACAAACAAAGGCAAAAGTAATTTTATTTTTAAAAAGCTTTTCCTGTAGTGTAACGCCACATCAAAGCTTCATAAAGTTCAACATTTCCTATTCCAGATGGAATCCTTCAAATATTAATGAATCATCATGGGCTTCAAACAATAGAATGAACAGGGTGGCCATCTATGTGGATGGTTTAAATAATCAACTTAGGAGCCATTGATGTGGACATAATGTGGATCAATAGTAGAGTTCAGTTATAAAGTGATTCTGTTGCTAAATGAAACGCTTAGGGGGTTATTCACTTAGCTGCCGAATAACCAAGCTGTGAATAACCGAGCCAAAGTGAACAGAGATGAACGAAATTCGGCTATTCACTCCGGCTCAGTACGGCTGATTCCACTAACTGTTCAAAGTGTACCCTACTTTTTGAAGCACTTGTTTTTAAAAAGTAAAAAAAAATTATTAAAATGATCACCATCTTTTCTCCTTCACCACATGGAAACCATCATCATATACTCACCCTCACCAGCTTTTCCCTTCATAAATAACCTCACTATTGTTTCACCACGTATTCACCTGCACCATTAACTGAACCTCATCTTCTATTCTATTTGAAAATGGGCAAATGCAATTTTTACAAAATGTATCATTATTTTTGGCATCATTTTAGAATGCTGTTTATACAGACATATACATAGGTGCAACAAGAATAGTAGTGTTATTAGTAGTACTGCCACTAGGTTGTTTGAAACCCAAAACAGTCCACATGCCAAAGAGTAAGTTCCATATTGGAAATATTGGAGTATTGACAAAAAAAAAGTGGATATCGAATATGTAATATACTGTGGTGATTTAATACTCCATATATTCTCTTTTGTAACAACAACACAGACTCACCTAAGGTTTTGGAAAAAGCAAAAATGTGAAATGCGTCAAACCATACATAAGTGGGCTAAAAAAAAAGTGACCAAATGAATTGAATGATGTCATGCTATAACTATTTTTATAGTGTAATATTCTGACATATAGGTTGGAAATGTGGATGATAATAACAATTGCTCTTGCGTTGTGTGTGTATATGTATGTATATATATATATATTTTTTTTGGCGAGCGGAAGGAGCCGGGTTTTTAACTGGACTCGGTACAGCGCGACGGGTGAGGATACCTGGGATTATCCGCTACATTGCCGGGGAATCCTGCACATATCGGTAAGCCAAGGGACCGGAATTAGAGCTATTGAGAGGGGCTTGCTGTCCATACACCATCTGGTGAGTAACCACCGCTTGGGGGGCTTCAGATCGGGTGTGGAAGAATTGTGGAACTTTCACCAGAACGATCTTTTTTTTATACTGATTGATATATATATTATATGTTATATATTATAATATTTTTTATTTTTTTTTCTATGAATAATCACTAGTCATGCACATGAGCTTGTGCATGACCAGTACCTAAATAGCCCCATTATCACTTTGTTCTATGGTTGTTTAGTCTTCTCATTAGGGGTGTGGTGCTATTCTTTACTTTTATACCCGAAAATAGAACTACAGTGAAACATGAGAATAAGACATGATGTAGTTAATACTTTCAGTTCCATTTTTAAATATCTTTTTTACCAACGTTTACAAGACACATTATTGAAAGGTAAATACACTGAGTGGCCCGATTATTATGACCACCCCATCAGTACTTCGTTGGGCCACGAGATGACTCCACGAGATGACTTTGTTGTGCTGCCTCGTGACTCCACGAGATGTTGAAAGGTGATGCGAGGAATCTGACACTGCACTGTTGCTCTTCTGTTGTCTTGTACCAGTCTTGCCACTCTCCGTTCTGCCCTAACATTGACTAGTCACTGACTGCCACAATTCGCACGTTCAGACCCAGATTTTCGGCTGGCAGTCCAGTCTTTAAACACTTTAACAAGAGCTGCTCTTGAACATTTCACGAATTCTGCTGTTTTGCTGACACTCGCTCCATGGCTCGCGCCAATAATCATCCCACGTTTAAAGGCTGTTAAATCGTGTTGTTTACCCATATCTTCAGAAAAAAATCACTTCTACTGTCGTGGTAAACAACCTGCTTCCCTATTTATAATGGTCTGGCCCTCCAGCAACTTCAGCGCAAAATTATAGCTAATTATAGCTAATTTGCCTACAATAGTCAGGTGGTCATAATAAACTGGCCACTCAGTGTATAGCCGCGTATTACATTTCTTTGAATGACTGCTTTTGCTGAATCATAGTAACCATTTTGCAATATCTATTGTGCCTCTAGAACACCCCTCCCATGACATTTTCATCACTAGATTGCATAGTGTGAAAGCCCCATGACAGGATTACTTCATGTTTCTGCAGGTCTGGGGCGGTGGAAGTCTATAATTAGTTACAAGAATGCTTAGTCATTGTCGATGTTCAAATTGCAGTTTGATCTCTAAGGAATGGGGTCATGTGTTTACAATACTTGTTTTTCTTTCCCTAATGCGTAGAAAATCATGACATGCTCTCTCTGGTATGTGGTATTGTCCAGGAAAAAGACTCATTGCTACTAGACATGTTATACCACAGTGACACATGTACGCCAGCTTTTACATGCTCTATGTAACCTTCCACGATTCTTGGAACGTTAAAGTGAACCTGTGGCCAAGTTACAGGTAAATGTAAAAAGGTGAAATCCATTGTTTCCAATAGGCTCAGTTTACTCCATTGCATTGTATTCATGTGCGCTTCTTGCAACATGTTGCAATTAAATGCTGTGCAATACAATACAGTTTATCACAACAAGACAGGTTAAAGAAAGAAAAAATAATGTAATTTAACTCTTGCTGTGAACAAAAAAAATCTGCACATCAATGATGCACATCAGTGCAACTGAATGGGGGGAATTCATTAAGGGCTTTGTGCTACTATTCTTGTGGTTCTGTGCCAAATTAAAAAAAAGCTTTCTTGCCAGTTTTGGTAGCTTTACCAACACTGGCGACAGATTTGGGTAGTTCTGAATAGAGACACTTTAAAGATCTGATATAGCTGTAAAAGATTCAAAAATAATTACCACCAGTTCACAGATCAGCAAATTGGCAATTATTAAGACCAACTCTGAACTGGCATACAGAGACACCAGTGCTCAGAATAGGGCATGTATGTACTGGAAAGCTGCTGGCCTGAAAGTTCCCCAGCCAGCAGATAAATGTACACACAGCAGCCGGAGATGCAGGCTAATATCCTCATCGAAATATGGCCATCTGCCCACTGTCAGCATCATTGGGTGTTTAGGACCCTGTTGGCTGGCAGCATCCAATAACAACCATTGATGTTGAAAGTGGGTGGAGCCTGATGATGCAGGTGAGGGGCCAGTTGCCCAACAGGGCTGCTTTGCTGCTCATTGACAGCAGGAAGTTGGCAGATTCTATATCCAATATCAACCTGGCTATTGGCTATGTCATCAGTCTGCTGTCAATCACAACGGAGGGGGACCTGATGGGGAACTAGTCTCTCAAAGTTATCAGTCAGGCTCCACCCACCCAAAATATAAGTCTATAGTTGCTGAACCTGCCTTTGTGACAGGTGCAGTGGGTGGGAGGAGAGCTCAGTAATTTTATCAGGCTCATAGGGGTCTATTCACGAAGCTGCCGAAGGATCTGGCCGTAGCTTCGGCCGATCCTTCGGCTAGCTTCGGTCCCAGGACCCCTTCGGTTCAGTAGAACCGAAGGGGTGCTGTACGGGCTATTCACAATAGCCCGTACAGCTCCCGATCATGGCCGAGCGGCTCAGCCGAGCCGAACGCATATGCATCGGCT
>NW_017308343.1:47659-61683 GCF_000935625.1 Nanorana parkeri | reverse complement strand
GGGGGGGGGGGTCACAGTTTTGAATAAGCTTGGGTTAACTGGGTCGCACCAAGCCTAGCCTCACCTCTATTGTTGACGTGGTTTCCAATTCTGGAGCAAGCATTTTTTTCCTTTTTTTTTTGTAGGATTTTATTGAAATGTCACTAGTGACACTTCAATTAGATCTATCTGCTCTGTGTAATGCGACAGATTTAAGAGTTAGAGAACATAAAAAGACCAGTGCAAATAATGTCAGTAAAAAAGCTGAATTAGTGTAATGCCTGAGCAGAATGTACAAAATATGAGAAGGGACAAAATGGGACAAAATGAAAGAGAGTTATATGCAAAGGAGAGGATAGCACCATAGCAGCCTCTGTAGGTCACTACTATAGGTCAACAGCCAGCTTTTCAGCAGTGAGAAGCCTGCTGGAGGTTCGTCTCAGCTGATCCAGATGTTGGATCGGCTGAGTCAAACTCCTTCTGCACTGTGGGTCGGCCGAACATGCTGAGCATGTTCGGCGGACCCGAAGCCATGTGAAGCAAGCCGATGTACGGCTGAAATCAGCCATACCAGCCTGAACTGAATAGCCGAACACTGTTCGGCTCACTTCACTTCAGATCGGTCATTCACTCGGCAGCTTAGTGAATAGACCCCTAAGTTACTGAACCTAACTGAGAATAGAGTGCTCAGTATAGACACTTAGTGCATCTCTGTACTGCTAATGCCAGTGTGTCAGCAAATTCATGTACCCGTTTCCAACAGATACATTAATATGGGGCAGGCACCAACATTTGTCATGTGCATGCACGATAAAAAACTTGGAAAAGAGTTGTACACACTCCTTATAAATTTCAGGGAATATATATTAAAAAAATTATTGTGTAAAAGCACTTCAAATGAACCATGTACCCTGGCCTCTGCTGCTCCTCCTGTCAGCACATGATGGCCATGGCAGGTGTCGGCAGGTAGAGCGGAAGGAGATCACCAAACATCCATTCACTTATCTCCCTTCCTCTTGACTTAACCCAGAATCATTGGGGATTTTTTCACTTCCATCTTCTGAGCTATGTTTGATCAGCTTTATTGGGGTCCATAGCTAACATTAGGGGTTTAATAGACCCCTGATGTCTCCTTAAAGATGATTTTCACCAGCAATATGTTATCAGATGAGGTAGCTATCATCACCCTATGTGATAGCTGTAAAGTTAAGTGTAAAAAAAAATTACAAATAAAAGTGTTACATAAAATTAATAAAACAAAGAATGAAAAAATAAATGAAATTAGTGGAAAAAATTCCACACATATGAATGTAAACATGCCAGGTGCGTCTACATAAGAGCATGGCAATGGCACATGTGGGTGCATGTTAAGTATCACCACGCACGCCAGAGTGAGATCAATAATTTTTGGACCATTATTCGCGGTTTAATTGATGACCTGTGTAGGTTTCTAAAGCATTGTATATGGACAATTTTGGATACCAAATTTTTCTCACCGTCTCAGAGGTGCACATAAATTTGAGGCTTGACATGTTTAGCATCTATTCACTTGATGCAACCTCATGTTATATATTGTACCAAATAACTGGGTATTATATTGTGTTTGTGTACCACTAAACTAAATCTGAATGCATTTGTTACAGAACATTTCTGTTTGATAACCTGTTGCTTGACATAAAAATTGCAACTTTCACCATTTTCTTCTCCATTGTCTCTGCTTCCAGAAAATCATTTTGGGGGCTTTAATCAATTTTCAGGCCTAAATGTGAATTTTTACAATGTGCAAACAATGTAAAAACTGATTGGGCAGTGAAAGGGTTAAAAATGTAAATACAATAACTCTAAACATTTATAGTGTTCTTTTACACTATTGCATTTTCATATTCATTTGCATTGTAACATGCATCTGCAGGCTCCATACATCTTTATGAAAAACATAGGGGTCTATTCACTAAGCTGCCGCAGGCATCCGAGTGAATGACCGACCTGAAGTGAAGTGAGCCGAACGCTGTTCGGCTATTCACTTCATGCTGGTATGGCTGATTTCAACCGTACATCGGTTGAAATCAGCCGTACATCGGCTTGCTTCGCATGGCTTCGGGTCGGCCGAACATGCTGAGCGGCATTCGGCTTGGCTGTTCTGCTCGGTCCCTCAGAGGGACCGAGCAGAACAGAAAAATAGTTTAAAAAGTTAAAAAAATAAATAGAAAACGATTGTGCGGAGCTAGCAATGACGGCTAGCTCCGCCCAATAGTTTCCTATTGTCTCTGCTGCCGTCAAAAAAAAAACTCTCCCGGGCGCTCTGGGAGCCTCCCGCTCCCGGCCGCCCATGAGAGAAACACTGCTTTTTCTTTTTTTTCTTTATTCTGACACGAGCGCTGTCATAATAGAAAAAAAAAATTCCCATTGAAATACATTGCTACATTACTATTGGCTATTTCAATTTGCAATAGCCAATAGTAAATTAGCATTGTACCCGCCCTCTGCTGATGGACCTGATGGAGAACTGCAGCAGATTGCTGGCACAATGCTAGTTTACTATTGGCTATTGCAAATTGAAATAGCCAATAGTAATGTAGCAATGTATTTCAATGAAAAAACATTTTTTTTCCCCTGCGCGCGGCGAAGACACAGGTAAGTTTTAACCTCTTGTAAAACATTTTTTTAAAGGTTTTTGCATACATCTACTGCCTGCTAGCAGTAGACATATGCAAAAAATACTGAGGGTTTAATAACCCTTTAAATGCAGTGCAACACACATGAAGGAAGGAACATTAATATATTTTGGCTTCTGCTGTGAACAAAAAAAAACAGCACAAGTAAAAAAAAATGCAAATCAATGCAATGCGTTAAAATAGATGTCAACGCACGTTAACTAATACGCGTTAGCACACATAAGCAGGCTGTTGTGAATCAAGCTTGATGTTCAGTAAAGCACTAAACTGTGCTACATGTGAATGACAGCTCAATTCGCCATGCAGTGAGCCATACAATGATCTAACATTCCTCTTACCTATATGAGAGGGGCTTTCATGATGGACTCCTGCAAAACAGAAGAAGTTGGACGTTGCCCAGATCATTTGGATTTATGCCTTCTTCATGCACTATCTATTTTACACATTGAATTGTATTAATATAGCCTTTAGGACAAGAATGAGCAAACAAAAATAGCAGGGAACCAGCTAAAGAGTGTTTTGCATGGGTCGTTTGCTAATTGAACCAGTAAAGTTCACTTTCCACCATTTCACTTTCCTAAGCAGAATGACAGGTGCACACTCCCCCAACTCCCTAAGCAGGAATCCTGAGCCCAGGTAGACCACCTGTGAAACTCTTATTAAGAGTTCACTATCATGCCGGAAAAATCATATTAATGGAATCCATTCTACTGAATTTTTTATCAAGTGAGTTTGCTATGGCACAATTATCTAGACTAAGGGCCCATTCACACCAGCAAGCCAAGCTAAATGAACAGCTGCTGGTTAGTGATGAGGCTAGTGAAAAACTCAGGTGAACTGGGTTCGCACCAAACTCACTCAAAACTGTGACTGAAACCCCCATCACCCCAACCCAATCAGTTGCATAGTGATGCATTCCCTATACGTCACCAAGGGCCCTCGCTGCAACTGCCACCACTGATTGGGTTGGGTTGGGGGGGGGGGTCACAGTTTTGAATAAGCTTGGGTTAACTGGGTCGCACCAAGCCTAGCCTCACCTCTATTGTTGACGTGGTTTCCAATTCTGGAGCAAGCATTTTTTTCCTTTTTTTTTTGTAGGATTTTATTGAAATGTCACTAGTGACACTTCAATTAGATCTATCTGCTCTGTGTAATGCGACAGATTTAAGAGTTAGAGAACATAAAAAGACCAGTGCAAATAATGTCAGTAAAAAAGCTGAATTAGTGTAATGCCTGAGCAGAATGTACAAAATATGAGAAGGGACAAAATGGGACAAAATGAAAGAGAGTTATATGCAAAGGAGAGGATAGCACCATAGCAGCCTCTGTAGGTCACTACTATAGGTCAACAGCCAGCTTTTCTTAATTGCCCTTTCCATCTCACCTGAAATTGCCCTAGTTGATTTCCAGACGTTGAAGTCCAGAAGTTGACTTCAAAAGCACTGGGCTAATTTGTGGGCAGATTAGTCTCTTCACCTAGGTGAGCATATTTCTGATTATATTGTCAGAGGAGCCCATCTTGGCAGTAGCCTGTCATCTGTTCTTTGGGCTTCACCACTGACACCAAAGATAATACCTGGAGCTGATTACTGATCACCCAATCTAAGAGGCACTTCACCTGTGAACACCAGTGTAAGGATGCACATCACCACTGACCATCAATGTAAGGGGCAATTCCTCCACTGACCATCAGTGTAAGGGGCCATTCCTCCTCTGACCATCAGTGCAAGGGGAGCATTTACTGCTGACAACCAATGTAAGAAAGCCCTTTTCCATTGACCACTAATATAAGGGGGCATGTTCCACTGGCCAGTATTTTCACTGGCTACCAATGTACAGGGACATTTTTCCACTGACCACCAATGTACTATCACCAGTTCTCTGCTGAACACTAATGTAAGGGGTATGCCATTTCTGTACTGACTACCAAAGTAAGGGAGCACTTCTCCACTGACCACCATTGTACAGGGGCAGTTGTTCACTGACCACCAATGTAAGGAGAAATGTTTCCATTGACCACCAATGCTTGGGGGCAGCTCTCCACTGACCACCAAAGTAATGGGGCATTTGTCCATTTATCCTGATCAGTATACTTGTTCCAGGTCAGTGCAGACAGTGAGACAGTGCTGAATCTATAGGAACAGCAAGACAGCCAGGAGGTCTCTAATGGCAGCCATGTTTAACTTAATTGGCTATGTATATGGCTTTAATGGAATGAATGCTAATGTCAAACTTATCATCTGGCATTAAAGTTATATAACAATGCACAACATTTTCTTGAGAATTTAGCATGAGAAGCAGGAGACAAGTGCAGGGTCAATTCTTCCAAGATGCTATTTTCATTGCTAAACAAACATTTTTACTGTACTAGTGTACTACCTACACTGTCCTTAAAGGGCTTATGTACAAAACAAGACAATATCTTGTTTCCCACAGGAAACTATATGAATTATATTATCGTTTGCAACTATGCTCTGAAATTTTTTAAATTCAGACGCAAATTTGTTACTTTGGGCTACAATTATTTTATTCCTATGTAAGTCCATTTCTGTGGAAATCCAAAAATATTCCCAATTAAATGTGACATGTGAAGACTGAAAGAAATGAGCATTTGCTGTAATATCTGTACCAAAATTTGTGTAAAATTGTCCACAGTTGTTCCACGCAGAGCCTCTCCGCCCTGGAAAAGCTCCCTCGGCATTGGGAGGGTGCTTTTCCAGGGTCCCCCCTGGAAAAGCACCTTGTCTCCATGCCGATGGGGACAAGGGCCTCTTCCCCACAAGCCCTGACAGTGGGGGTCTGCGGGCAGGGGGGCTTATTGGCATCAGGGTACCCCTTTAATTAAGTACTTGTACCCCACTCATTTACTAAAGGGTTAAAAGTAAAATGTAAATCAATACGCCACGTGTTTGAAAAAGTCCTTTGTTTGAACAAAAAAACATTACACAAGTTTTTGATTAAAAACACCCCAAAAAAAGCATCGATCAAAGTAATTCAATGGTCAATCGCGGTGTCCAGCGTTGTTAACAATGATGCCGATTTCAACTGGTGTAGTGTTTTTTTTGTTCAATTAAAGGACTTTTTCAAACTTGTGGTGTATTGATTTACATTTTACTTTTAACACTTTAGTGAATGAGTAGAGGTACAAATACCCCTTAGTCAATAACAAGGGGGGGGCACATCTGGGTGCCCCTTAATTATAGGGGTACCCCAATGCCAATAAGCCTCCCTGCCCACAGATCCCCACTGCCAACGGTTCAGGGCTTGTGGGGAAGAGGCCCTTGACCCCATCGGCAGGGAGACAAGTTACTTTTCCAAGGGGAACCCTGGAAAAGCACCCTCCCAATGCCAAGGGCATGTGGCCTGGTATGGGGCATGGAGGGGGGGCGCCCACTCGGATCAAGGGTTTGGTAGGGATTTTAGGGGGGACCACATGTTTTCCCCATGTTTTGGGGTGGTAGGGTTCCTCCTTAAAATTCCTACCAGACCTAAAGGGCCTGGTATGACTTTTGTGGGAACCCCACTAACTTGTTTTTATTTTTAACTCGGAGGGTCCCTCTTAACTTTCCGACCAGACCTAAAGGGACTAATATGGATTAAGTGGGGGAGCCCACACACATTTTTGTTTTAACTATTTAACATATTGCAAAATATATAGAGAAGACTTGTTGCACTCCTTACCACATACCCCAAAGACACGTGTAAAGGAGTCCTTAAAGTCTCTTGTTTGCTTGGTAACTTCTCACTTGCACATGGTAAGCTTTATTTGGTTTTAAAAACATGGACCCTATAGGGGCTACCAGATTGTTTGCTCCTTGATAGAGCTGCAAACATGCCCCCATCTATTCTTCCGTTTTGACCAATTGCTGGGACCCATGTGTTTTGGAGTACCACGTCAGACACAAGTCAAGACCCCTATATTGTGCCGCCATTGAATGTACACTTATAAGCTCATGTACATTAATAAATTACAGATTCTGCTTGGTTAATAGGCAATAGCTCAATTTTCTTCTCCAGTTTTTATAAATCACGCAGCCCAATACATTGTTTGCTTGTGCTAGTACTTCTGCAGTGTAAGAAATCAGGAATTGATGACAACTTTATTAGATCATTTTATTAATTTGTATTATATTTATTTTGCAATGTAATATCAATATATACATTCCTGAGAAAAAAGTCTGAATACATATAAAACAGTATCACATTATGCAAAGATCGATAGTCAAGCTTTTCACAACAGCAGTTCCTGAGACATCATGCACTGTGTGCAGTAAATGACACTATAGGTTCAACTCACAAAGCTTTAACACCAGGAAAATGACCTTTATTTTCTCTGTGGATGTAATTTTTAAACCTCATTTTACACAGCTGAAAATAAAGGTGACTTTCTTCAAAATAAGGATCTTCATACTGGTGTGTTAGCTTTATGAATATATCTTATTGCCAGGGTAAGTATGGTGTGTGTGTGTTTGTGTGCTTCAGCTTTATTCATTGAAGAGTTCTCATTTGTAATAGTGAGTACAATTTCTTAATTACAGAAACCTACAACAAACTGAAATTGACTTTATGATTTTGTAACATTACAAAATAGATGTTGACTGCTTGCTATGGGTTACTGCACTTACAATCAGCACTTAATAATAAGAACATTATTACGATTAATACGAATAAGGCTATACATGCACATTGCAGGATGTGACCCCCTTTTATTAAACTTCAGTGCTAAATCTTAAGTGCAGTTACCCATTGCAGCCAGTCAGGGCCGGCGCTAGCGCTAGGCAAGATGGGCACATGCCTTACGGCGCCAGGGAACAGGGCGGAAAAGTGACAGTCGCCCGATCGATACCAGACTCAGTGTGTGGGCTGCCGCTGCGGGCTGGCGGGCTGCATCTGAAGGACGAGTCCCCGGCCGCCCTCCGCAGTGGCACTGACCTGTGCAGTCTCACGTCTCAGACTCAGTGACAGTCTCACTGAGTGTCTCGTCCTTCCTTGGTGCTGCGGGCGGGCGGGCTGCATCTGAAGGGCGAGTCCCGGGCCGCCCGCCGCAGCGGCGCTGACCTGTGCAGTCTCACGTCTCAGACTCCGTGACAGTCTCACTGAGTGTCTCGTCCTTCCTTGGCTACGTCAGTGAGTGACGTAAGTGGCCCCGCCCCTGGTTCCCCTGGCCGCTCAGCCGCATGTGAAGGACTGGAGCGAGGGCTGCAGGAGGCGGAGCAACGGACGGACCGGACCAGCAGGCAGTGTGGCGGCACTGGCGTCATCCTGGAGGCGACGGCGACCTGTTGAGTGACTCGGGAGCCGCCCGGTGGCCGGTGCACACATTTGGAAGGAAGTTGGAACCGAGCGAGGAGGCGATTTCACCCTCTCTTGGTGACCCACGGTCGGACTCGTATCAAGAATCGGGATCGGGAGATGGCTGAAGTGGGAGTGGTATGTAATGTAACAAAGACAAAGTGCACGTGTTATGCTGCATTGTATTGTATTATTTTGTATTGTATTGTGCATTGTATATACAGTATATTGTATTGTGTATTGACAATACACAATACAATATACAATGCACAATACAGTATTGTATTGTGCATTGTATAATATATTGTGTAAAGTGTATTGTATTGTGCATTGTATTGTGTATTGTATTGTGTATTGTATAATACAGCGGCACAATGCTGAACACCAGCAGCTATAGAGGAACAACAAATCCCAGCAATAATACATTATACAGGCTGGTTAATATATTATTGCTGGGATTTGTTGTTCCTCTATAGCTGCTGGTATTCTCCACTGCGCTGTACAATGTATTATTGCTGGGATTTGTAGTTCCTCTATAACTGGTCAGTGGTAATCTGCATTGCGCAGTATGCGCAATGGAGAATACCACCAGCTATAGAGGACTACAAATCCCAGCAATAATATAGAGCTGCAACAATTAGTCGATTAAAATCGACAATGGAAAACGTTGTCAATGTTTTTCATGGTCGGGGGGGGGCAGCAAAATGCACCTTCGCCTGAGTTGGCAAAAATGCTTGCAACGGCCCTGCAGCCAGTGCAAATTCACTTTCAGACGGATACCAGTGGAATTTTGATTACGTGCTAATGGTTGCTGCACTTAAAAATGATAGCGGTCATATAGTGGACTTTTACCCCCTTTCACTAAAAATCACATCAGCATGCAACTCGGCATGTTGATATGAAATCACCTCACATTCAATAGTTAAAGAAACATTTTTTTGCTTTTACTTACAATTACTGTTTTGTTTTTTTACTTCCTGGTTGAGTGAGGCACTGGGGATGTAACCCTGGCCTCACAGATGCATCCTGGAAAGGCTACATCACCAGTGCCTGACTGGGAAATCTCATCTGTAAACTGCAACATCTCGAGGGAACTCAGGGGAAAGGCATTTTTCCCCCTCCAAAGATGTGTACTGTCAAATGTTCAAGGAGGCAGACTCAGAGTTCCAGGAAGTAAAGGGAGATGGATACATCTGCCTTTAGTGAAAATGGCCACCGTGAGAAGTATGGGGAGGAAAAAAAAATAATGCATACAAGGAATAAAAAACCTGCAATTACCTAGAAGTATCTGTAGATTTTCATTATTAAACATGTCTATAAGTGCCTTTGTTGTAATGTTTAATATAAGGATAGAGTTCCTCTTTAAGAATGAAAACTCTTAATGAACATGTGTATGATTATAATGTATTAAATTTATGATTATTGAGAGGTGACAAAAGAGCACAAAAGTGGAGTTGTTGGCTATAGCAAACAATCAAATTCTTGATTCATTTTTTGTCAAATACTGACCTAAACTGTCACTAATACCAACAACATCACTTTTGTGGTGTTTTTCACGTCTTTAATCTGAATGATTTGTCTACAGAGTGTATATCAGAAAACAAGCTGTTGATCATATAACGCAGATTTGCCTAAAAGATGCCAATATGGCAATTGTTCCAGATCCTTTTACAAGATTATTTGTTTCTCCCAGTACTGTAATGTATGGTCCTTCCAATGTTCCACCCAACTGATCATCATGATATATTGTTAGGGATGCGTCTTCAGGATAGGGGAGACAGCAAGAAACCCAACACTACAGTTATGCATACAACAGGTAATGAAGCCTGAAAAACAAACCAGAATTATGTTAAACAATTCAGAACAAATGAGTCGAAGCTTTAAAGTGACACTAAACTCAGGAGTTAAATCTTTCAAATGTATTCAAGTACCTTAACTATTAATAAAAAAAGGTATCTTATTTGTGTATCACTCGGCTGTAGATCCTCAAATCGTTCTCTGAATTGGTGCTTACAGTGTCCTTCCTTCTGGAGGGGGACTACTTCTGTTCCCCATGGTCCCTGTGTGTTGTAAAGTAGTCACCACACCAAGCTCACTCCTGTGATGGACTACAATGTCACATTTAGTTTACTATTTGTATTGATATCGCAGTCTATCACTGGAGTGAGCTTGGCGTGGCGCCCAGCAGAGAGGGAAGAGCTGGGGGGCAATAGGCTTGCCCTAATCCGCTCTGGAACGCACACGCTTTCAGTGTGAACAAGCCCTTAATAGGCATGGAGGGGAAAAGATTAGCTGAACTGATTAAATTCTCTCTTGGGAAGAAGTGATTAAGGGGGAACACTTCGTATCAATAAATAAATGGTCCACACAGTGAACTTGGTGGAACGTTAATCACTTTAAGGTCAGTGAACTTGACATAAGGACACTCTTTGCATCTGCAGGAAGTTTAATATACGCGTACAGAAGGCTTCTTTAGGCTTGGTTCTCATTTGGGTTGCCTGGGACCATGCGTCCTGCAACAGCACGTTCAATGGGGGCCGCGATCATGCACCTTTTTGTGTGATGAGCAACCCACGTTTTTTTGCAGCCATGTTCGTGCGTGAATGCACTCATGGAAACATTGCCCAAAACAGTGCAGATTGCTGGCCGCGATTGGGGTGGCATTAAAAAATGAATGGCACCGCAAGCGCAGTTTGAATTTGTGTGCGTTTTCATGACCGTGCACAAAACCGCGAGATCTCAGATCGCTTAGATGTGAACTGGTCCTTAAGAAAATTTGGAATAAGCTACCTCAGGAACTAATTCTAGCCAACACTGAAGATTGTTTAAAAATCTCTGGATAATCTCTGGATAAGCGCAAAATAGAATTGGCTATTTTACATGGTTATAACACTGGTAATAATATTGTAGATTGTTGATACCGGAAGAATCCGATTGCCTGAATGTGTCCGAAAATAATTTTCTCATTGCAAATTGGATCTTGTTTTATAAGGGTTTTTGACTTCCTCTAGATCAGGTGTGAGCTCTGAGAATTTAGATTTTATTTGATTTATTTTTGTCTTTTGGTTGATCTCAATGGACATATGTCTTTTTGGTACCTTACTAATTATGTAACTGTCTTTGTTAAATAGATATAATCCTCAAAGCAGGTGAAAGCCCCATAATTTAAAGTGACACTAAACCTAGGAGTAAAATCTTAAAAATACATTCAAGTACCTTAACTATTAACAAATATGTATCTTATTTGTTTATCACTCGGCTATAGATCCTCAAATCATCTCTAAATTGGTGTTGACACTGTCCTTCCTTCTGCAGGGGGGCTACTTTTGTTCCCCAGTTTAGTGTCACTTTAAGCTATTCAGCATATTAAAGTTACATAGTTACATAGTATTTGAGGTTGAATAAAGACATTAGTCCATCAAGTCCAACCTATTAGGATCTCATTCTAGGAGTACCTGTACCCCTGTATATTACGGTCCCTTAAGAAATCGTTCAAAAGTTTCTTGAACAATTCCACATTATTTGCTGAAATCACAGCCTGCGCCAGTGAGTTCCAGACCCTAACTGATCTTACTGTGAAGAACCCCCTTCGCCCCTTGTGCTGGAATTTGTTTTCCACCAATTTTAGGTTGTGGCCTCTAGTTTTTGTAATGGAGTTAATTTTAAACAGTTTATCGCTAATGTTGCTACCACCATTGATCATTTTGTACATGGAGATCATATCCCCCCTTAATCTCCTCACCTCCAATGTGAACGTGTGTAAATTTAGTAGCCTTGTCTTGTAGCTCTGGTCCTCCATACCCCTAATTAGTTTGGTTGCCCTCCGCTGGACTTTTTCCAACTCAAGGACATCTTTTCTTAGTACTGGTGACCAGAACTGGACCGCGTACTCCAGATGAGGTCGAACCAATGATCTATAAAGTGGCAAAACTATAGACTTGTCCCTGCAATACATCCCCTTTTTAATACAGGACAAGACCCTGCTAGCTTTGTTTACAGCAGCCTGGCACTGAAAGCTACCTTTCAGTTTGTGGTCTACAATGACCACCAAATCCTTCTCCATTTCTGACTTCCCCAGCGGCATACCCATAATTGAATCACCCATTTGTTTACTTTTAATTACCAAAGTGCATTACTTTGCATTTATTGACATTAAACCTCATCTGCCACATTAATGCCCACTACCCTATTTTATCCAGGTCCTCCTGTAATGTTATAATGTCTAAGTCCATGTCTATTACCCTCCCAATTTTGGTGTCATCCGCAAACACGGAAATATCGCTGTTAACACCCTCCCCGATGTCATTAATAAATAAGTTGAACAATATGGGACCCAGCACAGAACCCTGAGGCAAAACCCTGAGTTACAAATAATAATTTCTTATATCTCAAAACAAGAAAAACTCTATTAGTTTCTTCTTATCTAACTTCTCCTATTGTACTGAGTTGAAATGTTTTGGTAATCATAATTTTGTTCTTATGTTTTTTTTTTAAATGTTCTTACCAACACATGCGATACTCCAGCATATGTGATGCGCTCGCTAACAATGTTTTTCCAGAAAATTGATGTATTTCTTACGACGGTGGCCCTGTGATAGAATGAGTGAAATGAACATGATAAATGAAGCAGTACCATCCTTATAATCATGCATTCATCCTTGCTGAGGGCCTGCTTCCACGGCCTTTGATTTTTCTTCATAAAGTTCGCATTCTGGGGCAGACAATTGCACTGCGGGCAGGAGGCGTGTCTGCAGTGCCATTGAACGTGGAAGGCTTGGTTTATGCAATTCAGTGCGTTCCAGGCACAAACCCTGCTGGAATGCACTGAATATGGTGTGAACTGGCCCTTAGTACTCTACCCAAGGAAATACCGGCTCATCTGTGGTCAACTGCACTGGGCTCAAAACACTTCAATTATGTCTATTTCTGACTTACTGTACTAGTAAAAACTCCTGCTGTGTATACCCATGTGAAGCTAGCTGCTGTTCTTGATTTATGATACCCTACTTTTTGCAACAAACAAAACAAATTAATGTTGTAGCAGAAACCCAATAAGTAAATGTATAAATAAATATATGTTGTGCGGTCTGTTCGTATACTGCTGCATTCTAAGGTGGAGACGCATCTATTGAATCAGCACCTTGGGAGTCCTGATGGTGGCTTAGGAATTGGAGCGGTGAGATTTCCTTTGGCTCTATAAATATATGTTAATGTTTCACTGCATGATTATACTGACTACAATATACAGGGTTATTCACAAAGGAGCCGATTGATATATAATCCTCCGGCTCACTTGGGCCGCCGGAGCCCTTCACAATAGCCCGTACAGCAGCTGAAGCGCTCAGCCGGGCCAAAGCATATGCGTTTGGCTCGGATGAGCTAAAGCAGGGAGAACGGTCTGCCGAAGCAGACTGTTCTCCCCGCCAATGTAAACAAATAGTAAAAAAAAAAGTGCTTGGTAAAAATGTTAGGCGGGACCCCCAAGTTAAAAATAAAAAAAGTGCATGGTGTTTCCCCCAAAAGTCATAATAGACCCTTTAAAAAAAAAAACATGGGGTGCCCGCTAATATTCCCAACCAGACCCTTAATACGAGCACTGGCCTGGCAGAAGGAAAGGTGGGGAAAGGGGAGTGCCCCCCCCCCCGCACCATCCCAGGCCACATGCCCTCGGCATTGGAAGGGTGCTTTTCCAGGGGTCTCCCTGGAAAAGCACCTTCTCCCCATGCCGATGTGAACAAGGGCCTCTTCCCCACAACCCTGGCCCGGTGGTTGTGAGGGTCTGCGGGCAGGGGGGGTTATTTGCATCGGAGTACACCCTTTCATAAAGTGGGCACCCAGATACTGCCCCCCTTGTGAATAAGTAAGGGCTACTTAGGTCTGGTAGGAACGTTAATAGGGATCCCCAATGTAAAAAAGAGCATGCGGTTCCTCCCACAATTCATGCCAGACCCTTTAGGTCTGATAGGAATTTTAAGAGGGACCACAACGTCCAAAAAAGTGTGGTCTTCCCTAACATTCCAAACCAGACCCTTAATCCGGGCACTGGCCTGGCAGGGCAGGAAAAGGGGGGGGGGGGGG